>NC_142685.1:65474772-65777803 GCF_056320005.1 Nelumbo lutea | reverse complement strand
AGAGCAGGGTGCACGTGAGGTCCACTGACCTTACCACAATGAACCAGCAGTTATGTGGGTTTGATCCCACACCTCCATATTCAAAGGGATGCCAAGTGAGCATCTCAGCTAATGGGTCATCAGTAAGGAAGGTCTGCCTTGACCAGAACCAAACCCAAAACCCAATTGAGGCTGACCCAAACTCAATCCAATATGGTAAGGTCAAGGCATGTTTACTACCCAAGGTTTTAAAAGGCTAAAGGCAATGGCAATGCATAAGCCTCAAATTATATGTAAAATACAATTTAATTATGTATTGTAATTGTGTATGCATGTTCACATACAATTTTTTCCTTTTATAACCAATTTGTATATTCTTTCTAATATGAATCCCATGCTTTTTATTTTATATTTAGTTTTATGTTTATAACCTTCTCTACTTAAATTAATATTTGTACTTAATTCATTCATATATCAATATATTTTACTTATTTATTTGTAATTATTCTGCATCTAAGAAATACAACTTATTTTTTTCATAACCAATTTATATATTTACTTATTTATTAGATATGTATTTTTTTAATATGAATCATATGTTTTTGAAATTTTATTTGCATTTGTAACCTTTTCTACCTAAACAAATAATTTTTATTTAGTTTACATATATTCTAGTCTCCTTTTCAATATCAAATAAAGAGCAGCCCAGTGCACAAGGCTCCCAATGCAGGGTTTGGGGAGGGACAGATGTACACAGCTTTACCCCTGCACATACAGAGAGGCTATTTCCAAGATTTGAACCCTAATCACCCAGGTCACAATGAAGAAACCCAACCATTGCGCCAAGGCCCACCCTAGTCACCCTCACTTTTCAATATGAAATGATTTGTAAATTTTTCATTATATACAACTTCTTTGTTGGAACTAAATAGCTTTTAAGTGAGGGTGAACAAAAAGAGTCTGAAATTTTTGTTCAATTTTCTTAGTGTATTAATAATTGTTGTTTTATTTATATTTATTTTTTATTTAAAAAAACCATAACTATCACTTTTTTTTTAGATTGGCAGGTTCCACTATCAATCTCATGGGTAAGCAAATGAATGGATGCAATATTATCATATGTGGCACATTAGGATTATTATATTTAGTAAGTGATAGGAGAGCAAAGTGATACTTTTTTATTAAGAGATATTATGAGAGTTTTTTTAGTGTAAATATACTGTTTATTTCTATGAAAATTTTGGAAGGTATCACACATTGATATATATTTCAGAAGATCATACATTAATATATGCTTAGTTTTTATTTTATTTTTTTCAATTTGATGATTTCTGGATGGGGCATATGCCTCATCAAAATTGAGGTGTAAGCCTCTTGTAATGATTATAAGGCAGCAAAAGCAATGTGGTTTAGCTCTGTCTTGCATTGAGGTGTATGCCTCACCGCCTTTTAAAACTATGATTGAACCCAGCCCGTTGGCATACCTAACCATATGAAACAAAGATCATTGAATGCATAGAAAATGGAGCTATATGGTACAAGTTGAAGGTTCAAAATGAACAAAGGCAGGGCAAAAGAGAACCTTTTCTTTTTCTTTGACAAGTATAAAGAAGAACCTATTTTTAGCTGGTGACAAAGGAAAAGTAGTAGCAGTCCTAGATGGAAAGGAATGGAGGAATAAGATTTTTCCTACTAAACCTACCAAGGTGGGATAAGGAAGATTATAATGATGATAATGATTAAGATGAGCCATCCTGGTTTTCATAACTTCTGATGAAAATTAAGGAATTCTTAGTAGAAGTAAAATTTAAGACGAGTAATATATCATAGCACAAGCCATCATAGTGATGGACGCTTTTTGTCAAGCACATATTTACTAGATAAAAAACAATCATTCTGTCTAGTTGTAAAATTTCAGTGAAGACCCAGAAAGTGTCTACGAAACTTTCAATCATCACCTCTTTGTGAGGAAAATCTGGATGTTAACAAACCAATACCATCTCTATAACCAAGAGGAATGGTTATATTGTATATTGGTGGCATAGATTACTAGCCATCAGAGAGGACATTGGGTATGGGAAAAACTGCCTTTCTCTTGTGGAAGGTCGCAACTGAAGGAATAACTTCATTTTTATGAATCAGGTCTCAAAACTGGCCAAAACAGTGGATCACACCCAGAGAATGTTGGCAGGATTCTTAAAACTCATAAAGATTGATCACAGGTGATAATTGCATAAGAGAAGAAATACTGTAGTGGTTTGATGGACTCTTCCAACACCACCAACAATCAAGTATAATTTGATCCATTTGTTAGGGATTTGGGAATCATGGAAGGGATGCCATAGGGTGTATTGTAAGGAATGAGCATGGAAGAATTATTGATTTGAAGATAAAACTCCTAGGTAGAACCAACATAGATTTGGCTGAGGCTTTGGTTACAAGGGAAGTGTCATTACTGGACAAGAATATTGATCAGGCAGATCAAATATGGTTAGAAGGTGATTTAGAATTAGTCATAGACAGCTAGTAGGAAAAGAATACCATTCCATAGCACATTCAGTTTACCATTACAGATATGTGAAGCATTGTAAGAAGGGACCAGATAGAGGTGAAAGTCTACCAAGAAGGAAATCAAGGGGCCAACCATCTTAGAAGTAGAGTTTATTGCAGTAAAACTCACTTGACAAGCAGGATTGGCTAGTCCTGGATTGCATTGCTTTCAAGGTCACTGTGCTAAGCCCTGTGAAGTGTAGTCTGTAGTGATCTTCCCTCTTGTAACAACCACCCCCCCCCCAAAAAAAAAAAAAAAAAAAATCTTGCGAGATATAATTAGATTGAAAACTGAATCTTCGATTTGGGTCACTACCATTAGTTTTAAGACTGAATTTCAAGGAAAGAACTTGTTGAGATGTTAGCTAAGAGTTGTATAACACCTTCAAGAAAAGTAGAAAACCCACTAAATAGACAATGTAAATTGGTATGTTCTATCAGTATACTATTCAAGTGAGACGTGAAGTTCCTGTACTCTCAGGTCTTTCAGTAGAGAACATGATCAAACCAAATAAAATTTCTTATTTTGCACCAGAAAGTTCTGTAAGAGAAGAAGAAAAAGAAAAGAAATTTAGCCCAAGTATACCCGCCCATGTCACCCTTTACCACAGTTTTTATTCCCTAATTACCCTTCTTTTTTCTTGTTTAACTTTCTAAAAATCAATACCCTTTCCCAAAATCTAAAATTCAATCTTTTGGTTCCATTTAAAGAATTTTTCTTTGTTAGTTGTCTCTAATCATGATTTCTTTCTACTATGATCAATTACTTGTCACTAAGTATTTTTCTGTTTCTGAAACAGCGATTTTACAGAGACTACTAAGTTCTTGTTTCACAAACGACAAAATAATCAAGGAAAGGAAAGAATGTAGAAATGAAATAGAAGAAAAATCCAACCATAGGTAATTAAACAAAGCAGCAAGAGAGAGAGAGAGAGAGAGAGAGAGTTTTACCCCCAACGAAAAGCTTGGAAGTGATTCCTCTGTGAGAGATAAGGTAAGGTGGAGGAAGGAGAGAAGGAGAAATATTGTTAGGGTTTAATCGAGAGAGTTGCTTGATGAGTCGTGGAATTCCTCTAAACGTGGCCATGTGGGTAAGTCACTGAAGCTCTTTTTTGCAGTCTCTCTGTCTCTGCCTCTCTGGTCGAGCGAGGCATGAACAGTCAGTGTGACAACATCGAAATTCTTGCAGGTTAAAAGTCCAGTACGTAGGGCTATAACCGGATTGGATTCGGATCGGATTTAACTAGATCCGCATTCAACTTATTATGGTTAAAATGAAAAAAGTAAGGGGAAATTGTCTTTATTAATTAGACATGAAAAAAAGAAAAAAGTTCAAAAAAATATTTTCAAATATAAAATACATAAAAATACAGAAATTTTAAAAAATATAAAAAATTATAGAATTTGTAAACAAAATAAAAACATTATTTTCAAATTATAGAAACTATAGAAATTGAAAAAACAAAATCAGAAAATAAAAATTGTAAAAAACCACAAAAAATTATAGAAAAACACATAAATTTCAAATAAATAGCAAAAAATATAGGAAAGTTTATAGATTGTAGAAAATAGAAAAATATAAAAAACAGAAATTATAAAAAGCATTGGAAATTATAACAAAACACTAAAAATGCAAAAAAAAAAATTGAAAAGTACCCTTTTCCTCTAACTCGCCATCCAAGGGTAATTTGGTCATGAAAATTGTTATTTATGCTGATGTAGACACCTCTGTTAAAAAGCATTAACGGTGAACTAAAAGAAGGTAAATTTTAGAAAATAAAAACTTACTAATATGGTGAGTTTTAGACATTTTGAAAAGTTGTGGTGAGTTTAATAGAAATGCTGGAAGCTCATGGTGAGTTTTAGATAATTTTCCAAAAATAAAAAACATTTAGAAAAATTACTTACTAGTAATTAGTTTATATGCTTTCAAAAAGTAATTAGTTTATACAGTATATGTTTTCCTACCTTTTTATTCAAACCAAATAGAATGAGTTTGTCAAATGTGTTATTTCTCAATGCCATAATCAAATAATAAAACGTAAGAAAAAAAGATAAAATACAAAAAAAAAATTATTAAAAGTACAAAACTTTGTAGAAAGCGATTAGGCATATTTCTAATATTTTATATTGATCATATTAAAAATATAAGTATGATGTATAAGAATTAATTTTATTGATGATGCAAATGAAATACAAAATTTAAAATTGATCCAAAAATAAAATCGTTTTCCTATTCAATAGTTGGTTAATAGTTCAACCTTTCAAGTCAATTATGTCAACCCTTATTGTCATAATTAAATAATAAAAAATTACAAAAAGGAAAAACACAAAAAATTATGAAAAAATACATTTTTTAAAAAAAAATGAACACAACTCTAATATTATATATTCATCATGTTAAATAAAAAAAGTGTGATAAATAGGACTTGGAAAGATATTGTTAATGTTATCATCATCATCTAAAATTGCCACATACAAAACATGTGCATATTTGTTAATGTATAATAAATATTTAAATATAATTTAACAATTATAAACTCTATAGAATTATACTGCATGTCAATAATAATAATAATTATAACTATATATACATACCAGTAATTAGTTTATAAAATCACTCCCAAAGTTGATGTGAGTTGAATCCTCATCGTTCTCCAACTTAGAAGAATTAATGGGCATAGGCAAGGTTAACAGTGAGGATAAAGTGAGAACATGGCTGAGGGTAATGAGGGAGATGATGAAATTGAAGATATTGAGGATGATGATGAAGATTTCGATGAGGAAGGAGGAGAAATAACAAAACAAAATTGATTCCCTTGTGACCTCAGCGCCACGTGCCCCAACCATTGATGAATGTTACAAAGGGAAGGAAATTGCCTGCATGATAGAGGAAATGTGTCTAGACTACTTGACTGAAGGAAAAATTATTAATGGAGCTACTTGCATGGAATGTTAGGGGGGCAGGAAGACCCACCCTCCAAAAGACCAAGAAGTAGGAGAACTAGTACACAATAATCACCCAGCTATTATAGAAATGTTTGAAACTAGAGTTCAACCTTTGATGTAATTAAGTCAGTTTGCTAGAATAATATATGTAATGTTGATGTTATCTACTCTAATGAAAGGATTATCCATTGCTAAGTCCATGACTATGAAACAAAAAATCTATGGACTTTTCTTTTGTATATGCACCCCCAAATAGGAAAGACCAAGGACCCACATGAGATATATTAAGAGAAATTGCAAACTCAAATGATCTACCATGAATGGTAATTAGAGATTTTAATGCTATGACCTATGAGATCTCCAATGGATAAATGTGGGGGATGGCCTATAAACTTGAATCATGCACCTAAGGAGCTTCAATAATCTCATAGAGGATTACAACTTAATGGGCCTAGAAATGAGAGGATCCAAATACACATGGAATAATAATTCTATTTTTGAAAATTTAGAAAAAAAAAAACATTAGTAAATGAGGAATGGATGACCAGCTACCCTTATGCTTTCACTGAAAACTTTTCCCTTCTTGAGCTCGGATCACACTCCTATGCTTTTCCACATAGGCCAAAAAGTAGACCTCGGTGGCAAGCCCTTCAAATTTGAAATAATGTGGGGAAACAATTCTGAACTGGGACAAATTATTTACAATTTGTGAACGCAGAGAAATATGGGTTCAAAGGGACAACAATTTATTAATAAGAGGAATCGCACATGCAATTGGTGAAATCAGGAAATGGAATAAACTAAAATTTGGGAATATCATTGAGAAAAAGTAAAACATAATGAACCAATTGAAAATTGTCCAAGAAAAACTAATAGATAATCTTGAAAGAAGGGATACTGTAAATAATGAGGTAGCTCTCCAAAAACAATTGAATAGAATCCTTCATAAAGAAAAAAATGTTTTGGGCTCAAAAAATCTAGGATAAACTTGATGAGACTACAGGACCAAAACACTAAATATTTTCATACTTCTACCCTCATTAGAAGAATCAGGAACCGTATATACAAAGTAGAAGATAATAATGGAAATTAGGTGGAGGGGGTGGAGGGAATTTAAGGGAGGAGAATTGACAAATGCAGAGAATGTATTAGCAAAACCAGATGAGGTAATTATAGAGAGAAAAAATGACTCCCTTATTAAAGATGTGACTTCAAAATAAATATGGATTGTGGTAAAATCTATGGGAGACACGAAAGCACCTTGACCTGATGGACTAAATGCTTAGTTAAAAAAAAAAAATACGAGTCAATCATTTGGAAGTCACTGTAAATTCTTTTTCCCACTCACAGAGAATGACCAAGGGTTTAAACATTAATCCCAAAAATTAATAATTTGGATTCCACTAAATGATTTAGACCAATATGTTTGTGCAACACTAAATATAAAATTATAGCAAAAACTTCTAGTAAATAAACTAAAACCCCTGCTAGGAGGAGAATAGTAGCACCATTATAGAGTGCTTTGTGCCAGGGAGATAAATAATTGACAACATTCCGGTGGCCCATGAAATGACGGATACAACGAAAAGAAAGAAAAGCAAACAAGGTCTAATGGTATGTGAGAGACATGGAAAAAGCTTATCATAATCTGGAGAGTAGCTCCATTGAGAAAACGTTAAGGAAAATTGGATTCCATGAGGAATAGACTAATTGGGTTGTGCAATGCACTGTCTCTATACATTTTTGTCTTGTGCAGTGAAACCCTTTGTAGGCTCATAAGTAAACAGGACCAACAAAATAAAGAGATCCTAGGATTTAAAGCTTCGAGATGTGGGCCAACAATTTGTGGATGATTGTATAATCTTTGCTAAGGCAAACATTGATAATGCATTGAGAATTAAAGAAATAATGAAGATATGTATGCTGGAGCCTCAGGACAGAAACCGAATTTTTCTAAATCTACAATTTTCTTCTCAAAAAATATCCATAAAAAGCACCTGTTCCTTCGAGCCAATGTAATTGATAACAAACATGCTTTTGGCCTAGAAAAAGCAGGGTTTACTCTATGGAACATATGAAATAATACAAAATGAAAATTTATTCCTCCTCACCAGATTGTGAGAAAATTAGAGCTGAACTCCATGATTATATCAAAATCTTCTCTCTTGCCCAATAAAGAAGTCAAAGAAAAACTTCAAATATTCTGGTTGGATGGACTAAACCAGTTGGTGGTGAGGTCAAAATAAATTTTGATGCCCCATGTAGTAGAAGTGGTAAATGTACTATAGGTGTTTTTATGAAAGACAGTAATGGCAGGATGTTATGGACTAGTTGTAGGGATGTTGGAGAATGCTCAATTAACGAAGCTAAGGCCTAGGCCCCATTAAACCTATAATGTAGCAAGCAAATTTCCTCACCTCAAGTTCATCATTGACGAAGATTCAAGCCTTGTCATCAATGGGCTCTATTGTAGGTTGGACCCCCATGGAATATCAGCAACTTGATTAAGGAATGTCACGAAATCCGGAGACAAAACAACCTCAACATCTCATACGTGCATGTATTTAGAGAAGCAAATTGTGTTGTAGATAGGTTGGTGAACTTGGGTCATCAAACCATGGTTTTTAAAACCGAACCAGTCAGGGCCTGGTTACCGATTTGAATGGTCTGACCGTTCAACCTGAACAGCCAGCCTGTTCTGACAAAAAAATTAAAAAATTAAAAAATTTGAAAAACAGTCAAAACCGTTCGAACAGTTAACCGGCCGGTTCAGTAGTTTGTTGACCAAAATCAACGATTTTAAGGAAAAAAAACAGGTTTGGGAAAAAACGACCAATCAAGTGACTAGTTCCCGGTTTTTCCGGTCTGACCATACAGTCCGATTCGGTTTTGAAATACAACAAATCTGAGTTCATATTTAAATGATCTTAAATTAGCTTTTATTTGCTTTTATGATGCGTGTAGGTATGTAACCAATCATAATGATGCTATGTAACTCCTTCCTTTCTATAAAAAAACATCCAAATCTAAAATAATTGAATTCAGTGTCAAATATATCAAACTTTTTGAGTCTATTAATGATAGCCTACTTGTATGTGTTAAACTGATGTCTTTAACCAAATACATTTTATTTGAGTGTTCATGCGCATGCTCTATCTTGTTTCCATTTTGGAATATTAAGAGGAGATGACCAAATGGGCCTGGCCTAGTGAGTTTAGCACTTACCACTTAGGATAAGGGGGTTAATATAGGACAAAGTTATTGTGTTATAGAGTATCATACTTAATTATATCACACTAGAAATTTATTTAATTTTTAATTGCATATATACATAATTATATATACAAATATATGAAAACATGTTGGGTTTGGGTTGAAATCGAGTTGGCCAAAGCTGTAACCCTTAATCCAACCTAAAATTAAGTTCGGTTCACAATTTTCAACCTTAACCTCAAAACGGATGAATCTGACCTTTTTTGGGCTGGCTTCAAGCTAAATCATCCCAAGTTTCACCCCTAGTAAGCGAGTTGAAAAGGTTCCTAGTCGAGTACACAACTTCAAATATGACCTACACGCCATATTCAACACTAATATATTTTACCTAGTCAATCCTAGACAATAGCCTCCACACAATCAAGTTTAATAACAAGAGCCTATGTGCTTCTAGCCAAATATATTGAAAAGAATGGTACCTAAAAACAACCAAATTAGGATGATGTTGGGTGATTGTTGTGAGTTTTTTAGGTACCAAACCTTTTGGGTATCATAGTTGAATTATATATATTAAATGTGAACATCATGCAAAGCATGTGAAAATTTCAAATGATTATGAACATATGCAACAAAAACAATTAATTGAAAGATATTACTGGTTGATTTGTGGCCTTTCAATCTAAAGGCCTAACTTTAAATCTTCTTGTCTATCATTTATATGTTTGAATTTAAGGTTGAATAAGATAAGTTGAATTGGTTGAATTATCACTTGTACAAATTTTTATGTTTCAATCCAAACTGCTTTTCTGTAAAATAAAATGGTCAATAATCAGATGACTTACTGGTTGAACTACTAACCTATTTGACTAGCTAGGTCGTCTATGGGCCATTGTAACCTCTTTTTCTAATTTTGTATTTTTATACATGTTCATCATCTATAACAATAGTTCTCATTTTCCACATGTATTTTTGCTTAACACTACAAGCATACAATATTAATGACATGTTCAATTATAATGCTTAGAAAAATTTCTATATTTTTATTTTTACTATATAATTTCTGACATCACAAGTTCATTAGTTTGACTAGGAGGAAAATGTAGTTCCAATTGATTTTTAGAAAATTGATTTTATCACTGTTCTTAATCTTATAGTCAAATCGATCATTAAGATTATAGCAAGGATTTTAGGTTCATTTACCACCAAACTGCTTACCTACAAAGAACCATTGATTTGGTCAATAACATGTTAACCTAGATAATTGAATCATTGAACCATTTGAACCAATTGGTAGTCATGGGTTTCTATGTTTTATCTTTTTATAAGTTTTGTAATATTTAATTGTGGCATCATCAATTAACCCATTTGACCTAAATAGCTAAATGACTAACCCACTACCTAAATGGAAAACCACTTGCTTTTGGATCAATTTCAGATTCCATATTCTATTTGCATCATTAATAAAAATAATTCTTATTTTTGTTTTATATGATGGATATATAATATTAGAAATATGCCTAAGTGTTCTACAAAATTTATATACTTTTTTTTGTATTTCTATCCTTTTGAATATTTATTATTTAATTATGACATCATAGGTTAATACATTTGACCACAAAGATTGGACTATTCACTTGCCAACTAAATAGGAATATGATTTCATTTTTGGATCAATTTTAAATTCCATATATCATTTAGAGCATTAATAAAAATAATTATTATTTGAAATACTTATTTTTGTTTAATATGATTAATATACAATGATAGAGATGCATCCATTTTTATTATTCTTTGCAGTTTTTTATTTTAAAAAATTCTGTTATTTAACTATGACATCATGGATTAAATCATTTATAGGCTATTTGGTATCAATGTCGTTTAGAATAGAAAAGACGCCATGTTAGCACCACATTTTTTTAGAAGGCCATGTTAGCGCCACATAGGAATTTCTACTCTAAGGGTTAAAAATTAACTTGTTTACTTAGGCATTATTTCAAGTCAAAATGATTTCAGAATGCCATGCCTAGAAAATCAAACAAGGGGTGTTGGAAGAACTTTCTTCCTCCAATTGCCAGAAGTTTAAAGACTTTAAACATCTGGAGTGATATGCCACTTATGTGATTCATGACATACAAACATAAAGGGTCCAACATACCAATCTTTTCATTTATAGTACATATAGATAATCATACACCCCCACTTCTAGGTATATAAGACACCATTTTAGGAAGCCCTAAATTTCAATGAATTCAACAACCTAAAGGTATCGCCAACAACCTTTTCTTCTTCCTATCTAGGCAAAAAGGGAGAGTGTGAATGGTCGTATCATGATTGCAGTGTCAATCCTCTATCATTATTCTATTTGTTCTTTCTATGGTTATTGACAATGATCATCTTCTCCACCTGTTATTATATTTTTTGGAAAAAATAATTAATCTATTATAATTTCTTTGTAAAGGTGCATTCATTCTCCTCTTCTTGTCTGGTTGTCAATGATTACCTTCAAACATATATGCAGTTTGGATACCTTCTCCTCTTGTTTTTGGTTTGGGATTTTCATTGATTCCCTCACATTATAAATTTTTATTGATTTGTACAATTGGTAACAGTGAGAGGTGGGGGGATTTATCAAAGTACAAGGGGGAATTATATCATGTTGGATTTTAATCTCATAAGAGATTAAATCCAATGGGTTTGATCGGTCAATTACATTAGAAATTGCACCTACACACTTGATTGAAAAATTAGTTTTTCTTTTACAAAACCCAATTTTGAACTTGTCCCACATTGAAAAATTATAAGCTTTGTTTTCAGTATTTGAATAGAAGTTGATTTACACTCCTTAGAAATAGTAGAGAAGAGTATAGGGGTTTGATACCGTGCAAGGTGCATTCTCTGAACTAGCACTTACATTTTCTTCATATCTCTTCATAAACTATTTAAGGAGCACGAATCTCGAAATCCACTTTCTTTTTCTCTCTCAGTGAAATTGAATGAGGGCAAATAACATTCTAAAGACATTATCTTCAGACGCACTTCGGAGCTTGTCCTCCAAAATTACAATGACCCCATTTTCCTACATATCATAGGTTGAGATTTTGGTAAATAAAACAAAAAAAAACTAATAAAAATTTATAAATCGGGGCAAACTACAAATTTCCTTTTTGGTTTTCCTATAAAAGAATCTAACAAACTTTTTGCATATATAAAGGTGGCGGGTAATGAGATTGCTTGTTCTATTTTTTCCCTTTCGAACGACTTCCGAGTTGTGAAGTGAATACTAACTTGGACTTTGCATTCTATGTTATTAAGATCGTTAGATATGCATGATCACTCTGAATAAATGTAAATGGATCGTAATGTACTTACAAAATGCTAACTTTACTTGAAACATTAGCTACCAAATATGTTTATGCTAAAATTGTTAAGATAGCAACATAAGAGAACCAAATATATTTCAACTACAAACGTCTATACGTTGCCATGCCGTGTTATGCCCATTTCCACAATAAATGAAATAGATGAAATGACAACATAACCAAACATTACCTTAATGGTTGAACCACTAACCTATCACCCAAAGAAGCAAGTAGTTTCATCCCTATGTTGCTTTCATATTTTGTATTCTATTTCCATTAACGATAAAAAATACTTCATGTTTATCATACTTATTTTTGTTTAGTACACAACAACTATATCATATTTGATATGCTTCAAAAAGTTTTTTAGAGCACTTCTTTATTTTTTGTATTTTAACTATTTTTTAAATTTTGGTATCTAATTGTGTTTGACCCATTTTTGACCCAATGGTTACTTCCCACCCCGATAGGAAAAAAAAACTATTTATTTTTGGGGTAATTTAAACAACATAGGTTTTCATACTAGCTACTAAACTTATTGTGTATATATTTAATTGGTGGAATTTATTGATTAAAGACAAAATACCTTAACATAGGTGAATGAGAGAGAATGAGAGGTAATACCTCAAATATAAGATTTAATGAGAGAGATAAAATGAACTTAATAGTAATAGTCAAATTACATGTTTTTCCCTCATAATAAGAGGGACCAAATTGAAAAAAAAAGACTATTTTAGTCAAAAAAATTCCAAAATCTTCCCACATTTATATGGTTGTGCTCTGACTCAGTTGATAAGGTTTTTGGAGAATTGGATTGAATTTTGCCTTCATCTTGTTTATATCTCCTAAAATTTGTTTGTTCTTTGACTTTTGAATCAATAAGATTGTATTTGTACAACATTTAGGCTGCGATCCAAGGGTGCCTTGGTGAAGATCCCCCTTCTTCTATTTGAACTTTTCTACTATTTGTCTTATTAAAATGATGATTTCCATGGTTCTTTCTTGCTAAACTTTCCATCAGATACTAGCAAAATGTTGCAATTAGCTCTTCCTTGACCAATAATTATGTGATTTCAAGTAGTCCCCTGAGTCTGGATTTATTAAGTTAACTTTTGATGGATACAATTTAGGCAAATCCTAGTGATTCAAGAGTATAGTTGAGGGAATAGTCTTGGCGGCATAGCTGTAATCAATTTCACAGGGTTAGACATTGGATAAATCCCACAGTTATAGTGATATAGTGGTGGAAGGAGATTGTCAGGTGGAAGAGGGATAGAATAAGAAGTAAGAACAAGAAATCACGAGAGAACTGCAGCATTTGGTTAGAGAGATATTAGTTGAAGACAAGGTGGAAGGTGCCATTGGTTGGTGCATTAGTAAAGTCTCAGGCCAAGTGTGAGACTTTGAGAGAAGCCATTTTGTGAAAAAGTGGCAAAGATAATTAGGTCGGTAAAGGCCATTGCATACAATAAAGGAACGCACTGTGGGTTCTCTAATAAGAACCTAGAGGTAAAAAGAATATGCATGATTACACACTTGCAAGTTCACTTGGTGTAATGTAAAGAATAAATGTATCAGAAGATAATTAAGTGAAGTTCAAATGGATATGGGCTAGAGACAAATTTAACTATGAATTATTTAAGTAGGAAAATGTGATTGAAAATTAACTAGTGCTGCTGTAGCTTCAACACAAATTAAAACTCCTACTTTGTATACTAAAAAATGAACTATAATTAAACAACCCTGACCAACCACCAACAAAGAACTAGTAGTCTCATATTATCCTCCTGGCCATAACTTGCCAATGGGGAAGGGATTTAACTTCTCCCAATCAACTAGGAATTTTTCATGTAGATAGACCCAATTACAACCTAGGAAATCAATTGCAACCAACTAGTAGACATTATAGGTCAGAATGGCCCCCATTGATTGGGCTAATCCGTTAACCACAACACATTGTTGACCATGTTCGCCTAGCTGCACATTGGGAATATCTCTTGTATTTTATATCATCGATATTCTCAATGTGTAGTTGGGTGAATGTGGCTAGCAATGTGTTGCGGTCAGCAGATTTGGACTCCTTTACTCCACTAGACTTGTTCATGGATCGGGTAGCCCGATTCGCCAGCCCATCCCGACCCGATCTAAGTCGGTCTTGGACAAGATTTCAGACCCATGGGTTTGGGCCTAAAATATCATGCTCAACCTTTTTTGGGGCTAGGCTCGGGCTTCTCAAAAAAGCCTGACCCGAGTCTGAGCTTGACTTGATAATGTATTATATAATCAAAATATATTATTTTATAGAAATATAAAATATTTTTTCTTTATTATTCTTCTATTTTCTTTTCAAGTAATAGTGATATCTTTCATTATTTTTTAGGTTTTGAGGTCTTTTAATATAAATAAAGTAGTTTTTAATTGAATATAAATGAAAACAATATTTTTTTCTAAATTTCTGGTTGGGCTCGGGCTTCGGATTTTATATGATGGCCGGGCTCGGGCTTAAGATGTAGGCCCAATGGTCAAGCCGAGCTCGGGCTTAAACCCGAGCATATTCTATTAACGTAAAGGCAAAGTCCATCCCAAACCCAACTTAGCCCGGCCCGTCACAAGTTTATTCTCTACATCTTCTGGTGGTGTCATCTTCATGCCTTAGTTGTTATTTTTCATCTATGGACCATGTGGTCATACAGGTAACATAATACCCTACCCTATCAATGTTTGGGTCAATTCTAATTCTATATCAGAAATACAGTTACATAAACCATATTCTTTCCATCACCCTACTTGGTGTTCCTTTACAAGTTAACTTCTCAAGGTGGATGGGAAAATGGATATGTAAATAATGAATAACAAGAAACAAACCATTATATGTTAAGACTCAAATAGATAGATGTCAATAGACTTTGAGACACTACCTTATTACTTGTGCACTATAAGGCATAAGTATAAGCTAATAATCAATTTTGACTTCAAAGCAGATATAATGACTCTTTAACCTACACAAACATAATAGAAGATAAACCCAAAAAGAAGATCCTTGTGTCTTCTAACTAATCCAAACAGGTCTAGTTCTAGTTAAGATTTTAAATGGAAAGCCTCTTCAAGAAATAAAAAAAAAAAAAAAAAGAATGACAAAGTAGATAACTATATCCCTGTCAGATTGATTTGTGTGTTTCATAAATCAGATAAATCATAAAATTCAAACAACAATAATAAGACATCCCTGGGAAGGGATTCAATCACAAGTTTTGGAAATTATACCAAATAAATAACCACTTGTTTAACATTTTGTCAAAGTTTTCCTAATTAAGTTCAGTTAAAAACTATGCTAGCTACATGGACTAATTGATACCTCTAGCAAGTCACATGTCCATCAACTAGGGTAGTTTTGTACATTGCCAAGTCAATGATAATGGAGAAAGTTGCCCATCAAAGAAAACAGGAAACAAAGAAAAAAAAATGCCTGGTTTGCCTCAAATTGCTCTTCTCTACCTATTGTCAAGCATGGATAGTGAGAGACAAAGAAAGAAATGGATAACAAAAAAAAAATTGAAAATAAAGCTGACCCATATCTTCTTCACAGTAAGTGAAGTGCAAAGCCCTGGTAAATTGTGCTGACATAGCTTAAACACTATGGCTTTATAATCTGTCAACTATTATTACTTCTTTCACTTAATTTCCTCCTTTTCATTACCCCCTTTCTTAATGCCTTTTATTTTGTTAACCCTAATCTATTGGATCATTTAAGATTACTTAATTGCTCTTGACAGAATAATATGAAACATCAATTAAACATATTTGTTTATGTCTTAAGAAATGCAAACCAATTAAAATTCTTTTGAGAAAAAGGTAACTTTCATTCAAAAAGAGGGGGAAAGATGCATATGAGAAGATGTACAAGATAATAGAGCAAAACAACAAAAAAACAACAATCCTATCAAGAGATAGGTAAAGAATTTGCACTGATTTGGCTAAAGCATCTTCTCTTTGATTTGAGTCCCTTGGGATCCATTTTGGACTTACAGGTTAAAGATGCAGGCAGCTCATAGATTTCATAGAGGAAGTGATTAAGCCTCCAAAGGACCAGTCCCACCAATAATGTTTCTAGAATCACTCTTAACCAGAGAGGTAGTCTAAATAGAGTGATCAATCCGAAACCCGATTTTCTCCTCACAGAACGTGTTGCACACCAATCTCACAGCACATTGCAATATTTCTCCAAAGGCAATATATAAATACATAAGGGTGCCAATGGACTGATTTTGAGTTGAATCTATTCAAATCAAGATCAATTTGGACGGATTGGATAGAATAAGAAGACAATGAACTGAACCAGTTACCTGGTCATTCGTAATAGATACTGGGTCCGATTGAACCAATATTTGGTCCGGTGTCACTGGATCAGGTTTGTATTAAAACCAAGTTGAATGGACGGTCTAAACATTAAATGGGACTGCTCCATTTGTGATGGATTCATAAAATACCCTATAAATACGGAAGATATTTCCAATACACGGTTGAGAAAGACTTATTTATCAGCGTCATGCAAGAAAAGATCATAGCCATAGAACGCCTTTTCAGACCAGACAAACCCCTGTTTCCAATTGTGCAGAAAGAAGAAAAAGAACGTTTATAATGGCCACGGTCGGACTGAAATGTAATACTTTCTACGAGGTAGGGGTGATTTAGGAAACCAAAATAAAAAGGATATAAATGCCTCTTTCTTTCGTCTCTTCCCCGTTCCCTCGTAGTTGAAGTCCAGAACTTCAACCGAGCAGCCGATACCTAAGGAGAGCTTCTTTTAGTCTCATAATCTAGGGTTTAATTCATATTTCCTACTCTACTTTTCTTGAAATTTAATAATTTAAAATTAAAACATAGGTTTTATTGCCTTAATTCAATAGAATTTGTATCAGATTGTCTCCAATGGTGGAACATCAACCCCTTTCTGTAAAAGATGCTGTTCACAAGCTTCAATTGTCCCTCCTTGAAGGCATCTGCAATGAAGACCAGCTTTTCGCCGCGGGCTCTCTCATGTCTCGGAGTGATTACGAGGACGTCGTCACCGAGCGACATATCACCAAAGTCTGCGGTTATCCTCTCTGCAAAAACCCTCTCTCCTTGGAGAGACCCCGAAAGGGTCGCTACCACATTTCCGTCAAAGAGCACAAGGTCTACGATCTGCAAGAAACTTATATGTATTGCTCGTCCGGTTGCCTCGTCAACAGTAGGGCTTTCGCGGGAAGCTTGGCGACCGAGAGATGCTCGGTTTCCAATTCTAGCAAGATTAACGAGGTTTTGAGGTTGTTTGAGGATTTGAGTTCGAAAGATAAGGAGATTTTGGGTGAGGAGGAGAATTTAGGATTCTCGAAGTTGAAGATTCAGGAGAAAGAGGACGTGAACGTGACTGGGAATGTCTCGTTGGAAGATTGGATTGGTCCTTCCAATGCAATCGAAGGCTATGTTCCGAAGAACCGTGGTTCTAAACATCTCGAGGAAGGTAAACACTAAAACATCTCAAAAGTTCATAAATGTGTTTACCTGTGCTAATGTGATTACCTTCTTTGTCGTCTCTTCGTTATTGAACTTCTTCTTCGGTTCCTTCAGTTTTCTTCAATTTCAACTGTTGAATGTTAGAGGCAGTTTGTGCTTGTTACCCTTATCCTTATCCTATTTGTTACTGGTTCTTCCTTTTCCTTTATTCATGCTGAATAGCATTAACCTATTGTATGTGGGTGCTTTACCTTTAGCACGCACTTCCTTCAATTTCAACTGTTGAATATTAGAGGCCTACCTCTAGCATGCACTTTTTAACTGTGATGTCTCATTGCTTATTGCAGGGTCTAAACAGAAAATTGCCAAATCAAAGAAAGGAAAAGACAAGTTGGCGAAAGAGATGGATTTCAAGAGTACTATAATCATAGGGGATCAATTTAAAATTCCAAAAGCACCTGCTGCTTCTAATGGGTATGAACAAAATCTTGGAAAATCAAAATCGGGTGAAAGCAGTAGTTTCCCAGAAGAGTGGCTAAGCATTCTCAACCCATCTCCTGCTCCAAAGAAGAGTGGTTCTGGGATAACTGTTAAAGAATCAGAAGGGGAAATTAGTGGTAATGTCCTAAAAGATCATGGTATCCCGGGAAAGACTTTGTCTGGCCAAAATGTATCTGATACAAGTGGTCAAGAAACAAAAATGAAGTTAGATGTTGGAAAAACAATTCAATCTGGTGAAACCGCGTTGAAATCATCCATTAAGCCTCCAGGTGCAAAGAAGTTAACTCGCAATGTTACATGGGCTGATGAGAGAGAAAGCGGTAAAGTGGGCAATGACAATCTTGTAAAGATAGCAGAAACACAAGAAACTGCTGTCAGATCAGATGGTTCGAATGTGGAGGATGAAGATTGTACTTTATGTTTTGCATCTGCAGAAGCCTGTGCTATTGCATTGAGCCAGGCAGCAGAAGCTGTTGCTTCTGGTGAATCTGATGTGTTTGATGCTGGTATTTCATGCCTGCTATTATAATTTGTTAGTAGTTTTAGTATTTTTATAATTTTATTGTTATATTCCATGGTTTAGCCTCATTATTGAAGTTGTTTTTGCTCTCTATCTCTTTCTCTCTCGTTCTCTCACTCTCTTTTTATGTATTTTGATTTACAGTTTCTGATGCTGGAATAGTTGTCATGCCACATCCTCCTGATGCTGATGAAGGAGATACTCAGGAGGAGGTAGACGTGCTTGAATCTGAGAGGATTCCTTTCAGGTGGCCAAGAAGGCGTGTTGATTTAGATCCTCAATTTTTTGATTTTGAGGATATCTTGTCTGAACCACCAGATGGCTTTAGTATGAGTGTAAGTTTCTGCTTCCACTTGGGATTACATAACTATAAATATTTCTTAATGAAATGCAGTTCTATTGTTCCTCCAATCTCTAGTAGGCTCAAGAATTTACAAAAATCTCACGTTTTATAGTTATCACCATTTGGAACAATATGGATGGCCCTGTTTGGATGGATAACATCATCTACCCTGGCTTATATATATGGAAGGGATGAAAATTCCCATTTAGAGTTTCAGCTGGTAAATGGGAAGGAGTACCCCCGCAAAGTTGTCCTTCGTGATGGGCGATCTTATGAGATCAAGGAAACTCTTGCTAGTTGTCTTTCTCGTGCGTTGCCTGGGCTTGTTGCAGATGTCAATTTACCAACACCGATATCTACTTTGGAGCAAGGAATGGTATGCTTCTAAGCTTTGGACCTTAGTTAGACCTAAGTTTATTTTCTTTGATGTGCAACTTGCTAGTAGGGACATTTAAATTCTTTGGTTTTGCATTTTTACAGTATATAAATTTTAATCCAGCATTAACCAAACTATAAATTATACATAAGTTTTGAGGCTTAATCTTATAGAAGATAGAGGGTTAATAGGGCCAATTACAACCAGCCCAAAACCAACAAAACCTATAAATTCCTTACAGAAAAGAAAATCTTGATCACAAAAGAAAAATTTGTGTATCTGTTTTTGAATAAAGAGTGATTTTCCAACCCAGAAAACACCATTCCCAAAATCTTTTTCTAAACCTCTTCTTTTGTACTGTCTCCCTTCAAAGATTCTACTATTTGTTTCACACCACCTCTATACCTCTTCTGAGTAAATTATCCTTAGTCAGAGTCTTATCCAGCACCGCTGACCAAAAATAGAACGCCAGTTTGGATGGTAAATTTCTGATCCAAGTCCTATCACTTAGGAAGATTGAGGTCTCCTCCCTTGTTAAAAAGGATTTAACAGAAACTTTGCCCAATTTCTCAAAAAGCCACTTCCTTTTGTCTTCCCTAACACCCGTCGTCCTTGAGTCATACAAAATCTGTAACAAACTGATCAAGGAAATCACCTCCGAGTCATTGAGGTTCCTCCAGAACTGAAGGTTCCATACACAACGTCCATTTTGCCTCTCCGTACAATCAGCTACTGTTGAATTCTTGTTCACAGAAACCTCAAATGGATCAGGATAGAAGCCTTTTTAGTAGAAGTATTCTTTGGTAGAATCAACACTTGTGACTTACTTCAAAGAAAGAAGCCTTTTTGGTGCTTATCTTCTAACCAGTGCATTCTCTATAAAGTTGATGGTGAGTCTTGCTACCACTTATTAATCTCTTGCCCTTTTATTTCTTCTATTTGGGATTGGTTTCTTTCTTCGTTGGTCGCAGATGGACTCCTCCACCAAATGTGCAAAGCCTCTTTGACTCTTCTGCTGGTAGCTGGGCAAGGAAAAGGGGTAGATTGTTGTGGAGATGCACAAAGAGCTGTGGTTTATTGGATACTTTGAGAGGAAAGGAACCAATGGAGTTTTGCTGAAAAAGAGAGGAGTAGAGGGGCAATTGTTGAAGTTATCACTGATAGGGTGATTCAGTGGGTGACATCTTTGGCTATATTTGATGATATTCCTACAGCAGCTTTGCTGAATATCTGGAAGGAAGTCGCAGCCTCAGCTCCTATTAGAACTGCATCCCATCCTGTGTGGACTCCACCAGATGCAGGTTTCACTAAACTGAACTTTGATGGTAGTAGTGAAGGTAACTCTGGGCCTTCAGGGATTGGAGGAGTATTCAGGAGTGAGGAAGGTGCCATCAATGCTATGTTTTCAGGCCCAATAGGAGGAGACTCCGAGTTGAAACTATGGCTGTGTTGGAGGGTGCAAAAAGGGCTAAGGAATTAAATATAGTAGGTTGATCATTGAAGGGGACTCAAAATTGGCTATGGGTTGGCTAGAAAAAGAGGATGATGGCATGTGGCACTGTGGCAGTACATTAATGAAAGAAGAAAGTTCAAATGGTTGACTCAGGGTATGGAAGTGAGACTGAAATGGGTCAAAAGAAGTGCTAATTCCTTTGCGGACACACTTGCCAAACAAGGGGTGGGAAGTGTTCATATGTTCCGGGCTATCTTGTAATAGGGGAGACTTAAGAGAGTTTACCTCTCCCCACTCTTGTACTGCTTTACTTATTTTCTTCTTAATGAAATGGTTCTGTTGCTGATAAAAAAACAAAAAAAAAAAAAAAGATAGAAATTGCAATCAATTGCATTATGTGTGCATCATTCTGTTGTTTCTTTTCCTTAGCTGTCCCAATATTTCAAGTGTTCTCTTGTAAGTGAAATTTTGCCATGCATATTTTGAAGACATAATTCTCAACTCTAACCATAATAATTATGCACATAACATATGTAAAACCATAACTGTATCTGGTAAGAGGGCATTATGCTTGATCATTTTTATCAACATTCGATAACTAGATGATAGTCATGGATTTTGATTGATAATCATTTATTGATTTATTTTTAATTCTTTTATGCAGGGCTGCTTACTTGATACAATGACATTTGTGGAAGCATTACCATCGTTAAGAATGAAACAGTGGCATGTAATTGTCTTTTTATTTGTTGATGCTCTATCAGTCTGTAGAATGCCTGCGCTTAATCCACTAGTGACAAGTAGGAGGATGCTACTACAGAAGGTGAGATGCACAGGATTGGTATATTATATAGTTTTACATCTTTATGTTTTCGATGTTCATCAAGATTTGCATCATGATGGTAATTCTGTGGAGTAGATACCTTTGCTGAAATCTTGAAACCCAACTAGGTGGATGCTGAATTTTATTCGGGTTGCTGGAATTCAACATGTTTGGTTGATTGTATATCTCTTGTTTGTGTTGAACAATTTTGATTTCACATCTATAGAAGTCATGGTCTAATGTTTTGTATATTGATTTTTGTACAAGTCATGGTTCAAATGTTTAGGTGTATGTCTTATATACATTGCTGATTGCTCTTATGAATATGGGGTGCATCATCCTCAATAAATTACAATGGTAATGGAGAGACATGGTGCTCCACATTTCAAAGTAAAGGTTGACCACATCAATAGGTTTCTTCTAGAGTAGGTCATAGTTCAGAAGAAATGGACTATGATATTTATGATAATTCAATTTGACTTTTGAGAATTCTATTATCATGATAGCCTCTTTCAAGCAGTGTATCTCTTTATTCACATCTAATCCAAGAGTTGATCAGTCAGCAATCTACATGCCAATAGCTTGCAATTTTTAATGTCACTCTGCAAATATAAATCCCATTGTACTCTATTGTTTGTTTGCAATGCAGTTTCATTTGCACTGGCGCAAAATAATGTGACTGCAAATGAAGTGAAGTAAAACCTGAAGCCAAAGTGAACCAGTTGCTCCCCATTAATCGGTGGTCACATATAATGATCAGAAACAATAAACTCTAGTGTAGAAGTAATTCATTACATGATTTGAATCATTCTTTTGTTTACTGATTGTTGTTATGTTTTTATATGTAGATAGAATATGGACTGCAAATTGGGCAATCTAAGAATTGCACCAAGTTGCTTCTTTCTTCTTCTTTTTCCTTTTGTTTTTGAATGAAGACCTTTGAATTACTATAGCGGTATAGCCTAGAATATGAGGCAATTTACACTGCTATCCTGCAGTGGAGTTTTTAATTGCTTTAGTTTGAGGTTTTACTTTGTTTGGTATGTTTGGGCAGAGTAAAATTGGAAGTAAAATGTGTGGAGAAAATGAAGTATAAAGAAATCTGTTTATTTGGGAGGAGTAAAATGATATGATCCTTACCTTATATTGAGAGAGAATAAAGATAGGAGGAAGGTGGTGTATATCTTACATCAGTATTGAAAGGGGTAGCACTCAGCCTTTACCGAGCCATTCTCTTGCAAAACTTTGGAAAGGTATCCTTCAAACCCCGAGCACCTTCATTTCTTTCACTAGATTTAGACAGGGCAACGACAATCAAATTAGATTTTGGACCAACTCTGGTGGAGTAATATGACCCTATCAGAATCCTTCCCTTATTATTGCTTGTCTGAGATAAACAAGCTCTTGTTTCCTCAACCATTTTTAGGGATAATCAAACCTTCTCTTTCAAATTCAATCTCCATAGAGCCTTTATAGATACAGAAATCTCAGATGTGTCTTTACTTTTATCCTCTATTTCAAATGCCTTCCTATCTCCTTTCTCACAAGATAAGCTAGTTTGGTTCCTCACTCCAACTGGCCAATTCTCCACCAACTCTTCCATAAACTAATAGCTGACCCTTCTTTCCTGGACAAAAGGATTTTGGCTATCTTTTTTCCCCCACCCCACACCCCCCAAGGAATGCCTTTTTTGTTTGAGAAGCAGCTTGCAGAAGAAGCTTTAGGGAAAGTGATGCATCTCTCCTTATGTTTCTGTCTTATGCTATATGGATGGGAAATCAATAGGCCACTTCCTTATCAATTGCCGGTTTGCATGAAACCTTTGGCAATTTTTCTGGACTCCACTCATGAGGTCAGCTATAGTTGGACCCTTCTAAATTCAATCTGCAAATTCATTGGTCAATGGCACAACAGTAGACTGGGAAAAAGAGGAAAATTATTTTGGAAAGCTGTCATCCACATTGTGATGTGGGGAATTTGGGAAGAAAGAAGTAGAAGATTATTTGAAGAAAAATCTTCCCCCTTAGAAAGTATTAAGTGGAAGGAGCTTGACCTATGCTGGCAACTAAACTGTTTACAGGCTTTAACAGAGGTGATTTACAAAGAAATTAGCAGAGATTCTGCTCACATCCCCAGCTCTCCCACTGCTGAAGTTATCCTCCCCTAGGCAGGACTGTGATTTCTTCGTGCAGTTTGATGGTAGTTTTAGAAGATCTCTTTCTAACCCTTCAGCAGAAGGGATCGATGGCATCATCCAGAACTTCAATCAAAACATTTGGGTTTATTAGTGGCTCTGTAACAGCTGTAGATGCTTTTGAATGCTCTTGAAGCAGAGACCCACTCCCTTCTTGAGGGCCTAAGGACTGCCAACTGATTTAGACATTAGCTCCTTAGTTGGGAAGGTGATTCAGAAACACCATCAAGTGGGCCAAAGGCCAGGAAGAAGGGCCTTGGAGGGTTGCCCACCTTTTGTCAGAGATTCATGAACTATCTTCTTTACTGAACTGCTATTTTAGATGGATCCCTTGTGAGCTTGTTAGGTAACTGCCTAACTCAGGGCTTTTCGAGGAAGCCTGCCTCCTGAACGAGAGAGAGAGAGAGAGAGAGAGAGAGAGAGAGAGAGAGAGAGAGAGAGAGAGATTCCCAAAATCAATACCTCCTCTTCTGGCTTCCTTCCCTTATTTATAATACTTCTGTTACAATTCTGTTATATCAGCCTCTCCACTTGTCCAGTTTGTTATTTAGTTTGTTCGAGTGGTTGGCTGTCAGTTACATTACTTAAAGGCTGATGTTGCCTTTTCTTGTACACTTGTCCCTCTGTTCCCCTTATTTGTGTCTTAACAGAGCTCAATCATACAACAGATGGATCAACTAATTAATTGCTTGGGCCTTCACTTCAAGGCCTTTCTACATCCTTTTGTTTTTTTCTTTTTAATACAAGTTACCTATTCTCAAAAAGTTATTGGAAAGCAAATTTTGCAGTACAAACGAGACAAAGTGCAAATTTTTCATCAGGTAGGGAAGCAAATTATAGATGTAAGCTTTGCATCTGGTTTGAATTTGCACTGTAAACAGAGCCTGAGTTATTTTTGTTTTACCTAGGGAGAGATTTATTATTAATGCATTTTTTGGTAAAATAATGTTGTATTATTTATTCAAGTCAATTCTTCTTTTTCCATCTCGTTGTGGTATTCATGGTTTTGTTGGTTTGGCATGACAGGTGCTGGATGGTGCCCAGATAAGTGGAGAAGAGTATGAGCTTATGAAGGATCACATCTTGCCACTTGGGCGCCTGCCCCAGTTTTCCACCCAAAGCGGTGGCTGATGGAAGGCAAAGTAGGAATTACGGATGATATCCTAGTTTTGCTGCAGGCCTTGTATTCTAGTGATGCTAGTATTTTTACCAATGTACAGGACAGGGGTGCCTATGCAATTTGCTCTTACCGGACAACCTTCAGCAAAAATTGAGTAGATGGAAATCTACTTCTTGCCTATTGCAGTTTGGGGGTCAGTTCTCTAATCCACACCTATTCATTTTATCTCAGTCATGCCTCTTCCAGCTGACTTTAGATGCATCTGATGAAGTTAAAGAAAATTTTGGTGGTTTACTGTGACTAATCAACAGAAGCGAAGCATTGGTGGTGTTCTTGGGATAATCTCTATTTTTTTTTTTCATTTAAAGGAGGATTAGGCTTTAGCAAATCAGTTAATAAGGCTCTTCTTCAAAAGCTTGTTTGGAGACCTTTAAATGAACAGGACAAGTGGGCTGGGATTTGGAAGGCTAAATATTTAAAAAATACTGGTTAAGAACTGAAATTGGTTTTCATGTATTATATGCTCCTATTCTTTATGCTCAACTTTCCTTGATGATTTACATGGGATGGTTTTACTCTGCATCTAATTTTGTCCTACTACTGACTTACTTAGTATTACTCAACACATCCCAATTGTTCACGCTGAGTCTACTGTTAAATGGATTTGGGTTCAACAGGACAGGAATTTTTCCACTCAAGAGGGCCTATCACCATCTATCTCCTCGCCATAATTTCTCTTCATCTCCCATTCGTAAAACTTTTCTCACCTGGATCAAATCTGTTAATGTTGCACCTCGTTTCAGGTTGTTTCTCTGGAGACTAGTTAAATGGCTCTGTGTTCATTAAAACAAAAGTTTGGAATTTAGCCGACTCTGATCTTCTTAAATGTCAGCTCTGTGATCAGGATAGTAAATCAATTGGTCATTTATTTAGTGAATGTCCTCTTGTGAAACATGTATGGTTTGGTTTACCATGTTCTATTAGGTTGCCTTCATCATCTGATGATTGATTTTACAATCTTATTCTGTTTTTGATGTGTTGTGGTTCCAAATCAGAGGTTCTTGAGCTTATGAAATGGTTTGCAGTAGGAGCATATTTTATTTGGTCTGTTCAGAACAAGAAAATTTATGAAAATAAGCTGTTCTCTATTGATTATATTATTTCCAGAATCATGTCAGTTGCTACTTGGTCCAATTTACATTCTCATGGTCAGTCAATCTTCGCATTTTCTAAATGAGCATCCATCGTCCACTATTACTACTTGTTTCCAATTTTTATGTCGTTTGTGATGGAGTTGTCTATTCTGATAAGAGTTCCTTTGGTTTTGTATGTTCTAATGATGCTCAGTTTACATATGCAGGGGCGGGTTCTTTTGTTAGCAGTGACATAGTGGAGGAAGCTGAAAAGGGTTTTGTTATATTAATAGACAATACAATAGGGTTGCATATAAAATTGCTTAATTTGGGAAATTATGTATTGATGTTGTTTATTTTGACACCCCCCCCCCGTTTGGGTGGACAAAGACGTCATAATCTGATGTCATTGTTTGCCTATATGCATAAAAAAGGGGATTTTCATTTACCCCCACATCATAAATTTTCCATTATTATAGTTGGGAATAATGACGATTAGGAGGAATTGATGCCAATATAAGGGAGGCATGCTGTGGGGGTGTTGGAAGTTTTAAATTGTTGAGTGTACAGTGAAATAAAAATTTTTAGGATGGGTTTCAGTGTGATTTCCCCTAAAAATAATAAATAAAAACCACTGGATATCTAAGCAATGATAAGGAGCTCTATCAGTTTGGGGTGTAAATGATCGAATTTAAATTGAATCAGTCAATATCCGAGTTCGAATCCAAATAGAAAATTTGATATCTTAATTTGATTTTATATTCAACAGTTATTGAAAATAAATGTTTGAATTCAATTTTGATTTTAATTTTAATTGTTTAATTATTTTAGATAATTAATAAATATATAAAATAAATATTTTATTTATATATATATATAAATTATTTATATAATTTAAATATTATATATAAGAATAAAATAATCGGTCATATTTATCAAATTGAATAAGGTCATATCTGAATTCGACTTTTATACTTAAACAGTATAAATAGCATATCCGAATTTGACTAATTATGATATTTGAATTTGATTTGATTACTGAATCTCGAAGAGCAAATTTTCGAATACCCTAGACACCGCTAATCTTAGTCATCACACCGATTTAATGACAAGATGAGATCTGAATATGAAAAGAAAGAGGCCGGATTTGCATTCAGTTTTTGGAACCGACTATGGAATACATATACAAAAGGCACAACAGTACAGGCAATAGTTTGAGTAGACCAAATTTTGCATCTGCTCAATGCTTTCGGAGGGCCAAAGCAGCCATGGCAACCAACATCATGAAGATGAGAGTTGCGACAAAAGAGCCCACCAAAGCTCCACTGCTCTGCTGACAGAAACTATCGAATTGCTGGCAGATGGCTACCCAATTTGCGTTGGAGTTTCCAGTATGGGCCAAGTAGACAATTGCAGCGGCTGAGGAAGCTCCGGCGGCCGTGAGAGAGATCATAACCTCAAAACATGAACAAAATAGGATTCTAAGTTAAGAAGACAACTGTTGCTCGAGAAATGCAAATTATTAGTAGTTTATACTATAGCTTACTGTGTCCAAGATGAGTAGAAGTAGCTTTGGTCCTTCAGCGTGCGGGCGAACTATGCCTACTATAGAAAAGGGAAGGGAGAGAACAAGGTAACCAGCAGCTATGGCATTTGCAATCACAAAAAACCTGTAAATACAAACATGTTTTGGTTATTTGCAGTGTTATAACGAAAAGGAGATAAGTCGGTAAAATAAAGAATGTCAAATGCAGCCTGAGTCTTTTTTTATTTAGAGAAGTCAATGGGTCAAATTTATCCGATTATATCAATTCTGATTTTGTGATACATATTTTGATCAAGACCCCATCCGATTATATGATTAATAATATATAAAGGTCTCTTGGTTTTCTTGTAATTTTTGTTATATTTTATATCTGAAAAGTTAAATTTAAAAGACAGTATATAAGATAATTTTGGTTAAAGACACTTGTTTTATCAACATATAAACAGTTTGTTATTTATTGTATTTTTTATTAAAGATTATAAAAAATGAAGTTCCGAATTGTATTATAATAGGTAATCATAGACGTCGAGTATAATCAGGTCTGATTGGATTAGACCTGATTATCCTGATTAATAATTGGTTTGATTTTGGGTCTAATTTATAGAGCCGATTAATAATCAGTTCATAACTGATCCACCCTGTCTGGAACCAAACTACCATTGACATCTCTACTTGGATTAACCCATTATGGTCCCAATGTTGGAAAGCAAAAAGACCCTTCTTTCTAACCTTGCTTTTTCTCAGCATTAGGGTCAATCCCCTGAGAGAAATTTTAAAATCAGACCTGGGTGGTTTTATTCTGAACCAGATTTGGCAATCCATATCCAAGTTGGTAATGTTTTGGGTAAGAAAAAAAAATTGAAAAAAAATTTTTTTTTAAAGAAGAATTTTGTAAGGAACTTAAATCTGTTAGAAGTGCCACCAAATTATGCCTTAAATAGAAGAGATGCACATACAGGAGAGCTGGGAGATCGCTGTAGCTAGCTTCAAACTGGAAGGCTTGAGTGAAAATGGGGAGAATCTGATCTGTTGTTGCCATGGCAATGCTGGCTCCAAGAGTGGCTCCAATAGCTAAGAGCCTTAGAATGAAGTCAAAAATGGCAAGCCCCTTCTTCCATCCTCCCCTGGCTGTCTTAGTGGCTGTTGTGGTGGCAGTCACCGGAGCACCGGCTGCGGCTTTTCCTTTGGCGTCTACTGTGGTGGATTCACCCTTAGTCTCATTGCCTGGCTCGGCAATGTTGATCGCGGTCGAATTGCTGTTTTTCATGTTTGTTAATGATTTTTAGAGGATGGAGAGGTAGTGGCAGAGGTAGAAGCAGAAGGGATGGAAGATAAACAAGTTGAGAGAAACTGAATGAAATGCCCCTGATGGTGATGAAATTTATATAAAAGATAAGAGAGACAGAGAGAGTTGGTTAATGTAGTTAGTTATCTTTCTTATTAATTTATATATTTAGTACAGTGAGGCATTAGGTGTTTGTACAGCTCGGGAAGCAGGGGAGTTGTTGTCACTTGTCAACTTACTCCACTTTGTAGGAAAAATTGCACCCATTCCTGTTTGCTTTGAGTGCAAAAGTTGATCAAATTTCTTATTGAAAGGAAATTCTTTCTTAGATCAAGCTGAAGTGTATAAATACATGGATTTGTTGGAGTTGAAAATTAATGATGGTTATCTTAATGAACTAACTAAACAAATACCTCCTCCTTCCTAAATCAATTGACAAAGACCATTATCATAACTAAAATTCCATATTACCTTAAAGGATTAGATTAACATACTCATGGCCACTGGAATTTCTTATGTTATAGCTTTTATTGATTTTTTGTATATTCTCAGCATCCTCTGCCCTCGCTATAATTATTTTGGAGAAAGTATATTGGTTGGTAAGTGGTTTTGATTATTTTTCTCCTTTCAGGTGCCCAGAAGCACACTAGATATTGGATTCATATCTAAAATTCTGCAGATGAGCTTTAGAGGATGATAAGGAGGAGCCCATTTCCCAAACCAATAACTCCCCCAAGGTGAAGGCGAGATTCTTCTTTCTTTTTAATATTCTTTTCTCTGCCGTAAACCCAGTGAAATGTTTGAGTATTTCAAGCCAGGTTGCTCTCAAGCAGGTTCTGCTGATGAAGCCAAGAATCAGTCTTTCCCATCTAAATAAAGGCTCTGTTTGAATAGGCTTTTGCCCTTGAACTTCCTGTAGGAAACAAAAATGAGCCAAAAAGTGATCGGCATTTTGTGAGAGTTTCTTTAAAAAAAAATGTAACAATCTAAAGACTTAAATTAAATCCCCAAAGAGCAAAGCCTAAAATTAGGGCTTTGGGCTGCAGGAATAAAAAAAAAAAAAAAAAAAAGTCAAAAAAGTGTTGAGCATTTGTACTAAACCATGTTCCAGAAGCTACTAGAACATATCCTTCTCTACTGCACGGTGGTGCAACCTGTCTGGTTTGGATCGGTCCTGGGCCTAAAAACAGAATTTCTGTCACCAAAGTTCTGTTGAATGGTTACAGTTAATGGGAGTTGGAACAAAACCATGGTGAGCCGTTCATGTTTGGCGCTACAATGACGTGGGTAATCTGGGAGCACTGTAAATGTAATGAATCCATTTTTTAACAAAAGGAATTTCAACCAAAAAGTTATTATCAAACAATCTCAGGCCCCGGGTAGTTTAGTTACTTCATTCACCATTCCACAAACAACTGAACTTCTGATCTTAATCCTATGCCTCATCCATTACCTTGAACTAAACCAGCATCCAGATGGCTGAAGATGAATATCGATGGAGCGGTTCGGTTGGATCTAACAAGGCTGGAGATAAGAGACCATAGAGGTTGTAAGTAATCCTCTACAAATAGAAGCTGTAGCTTTTCTTCATGGCATTCTTTTTGCCATTGAATTTGAACCTCAGTTTGGAAAGAATACAAATGATAATTTATATAAAATCGCTCAAATTGCTCCCAATTGTAATATTACAAAAACCTGGTCGGTCTGTCCAGAATTTTTGTCTACCATTGTACTTTTTGAGATTAATCTGAGATGAATGAATTTCTTTTTTTCTCAAAAAAAAAAGTGGAAAAATACCTACAGGCTCAATGCAGATTTCTGAATTCCACTGTATAGCTATTTTCAAAATGTCAAAAACAGCCTGTAAATTGACATTAATTCTGAGTTGGCACCCACCCCAACTGTACTTTGGATCTAAAAACTCTGACCCTGTCCCAAAAAAATTGAAAGTCAATTTAAACCAGTCATAGCACATTCTGACTTTCTTGGTTTTTCACCAAACATAATGTCTAGGAGCCAGGACCTGCTCCTCACACATGGTGGATGTGCCTGTGTGGTGGCAGGTGTGAAGAGCAGATCCGGTCTCAATGTCTAGACTTTTTATGTAGGGCCCACCTTGCAGGTTTTTCACCAAACATAAGGTCAAGATTTTCTACGTAGGGTCCACCTTGCAAATCCAGAAGCTGCCAAGTAAAAGCCCTGCTAAACGAGCACCAAAATAAGGGTTTTATGCATTTGGGCTTTGACAGCATAGACCCTACAACTTATCCAAATGCAACCTAACCTAAGTCAATGGCATAATTTATGATTAATTTATTCGTAGTTTTATTCATGTGTAAAAATCCAAATCTTAAGTATATAAAATAAACCTAAAATCAATAATGAATTAGGGGTGAAGTTAGGTACTGAATTGAAAATTTTCTCGGGCTCTCAAGCCGGGCCCATTCAAATTAAAATAAAAAATAAAAAAATGCTCAACCCAAGCCGCCCAAATTGCACCCACTATAAATGGGTTAGTGTGGAATTTGCATAGGAATTAAATCAAAATTGGTTTATGTTGATTTTAATGTATTAATTCATAGAAGCTATTAATGATCACTTGATCTTATCATCATCTTATCTATGATCACTTGATCTTATCATCATCTTTGTACCGATTATATGGGATCGACTACAAGAATCCTATTTTTCCATTCAGTTCTATTTGGTGCCATATACATAGCAATTAAATCGTTTCTTATTACTTCAACCCATGTTCCTTCTTTGTCAAAAATAAAAATTCCTGTCTGTCCTCTAACCCTTCTAAAACTAGTATTAATGCCCTTCTAAAACTAGTATTAATGATACGAGTGGCAAAAGGGAAAATAAGTAGACTAAAATTTTGAGATGGTTGTCTGGACATGTGGCCTAGCAGTGTCAGCATTAAGATTTATATTAAATATTACAGCATACTATATTCATGTGTATCTTAAATATTACACCATGCCAATTGTATCCCAATACATCTCTTTAAATTCTCTCACCTAATGCTGTGAGCCACGGCTATCACCCTGTGAAGCCAAAATACCATGCAAAGTCAAATGAAATTTATTCAATTTCATATTTACCAAAAGGCACATATTCCACTAGTGTAAGGTCAGAGTACTGTTTGGATTTATCTACAAGAATAGTTCAACCTTCAGTTGAGCAATCCACTGGGAATGTTCTTTCCTTGTGATCTGACGTAACCATTTCAGAATTAGTTGCCTATTCTGTGGTTTAGCACTCCAACCGTCCAATATGATCCAAGTGTTGAATCATCATCCATCCACTGTAGAACGTCCTAATACTGCAAGCAACAATCCCCTTTGTATTTATAAATGTAAAAGAAACATTTAGGGGTGGAAAGCAACATATGATCCAAAAAGGATATGATGAACTTGAGAATTGATGGTCTGGATTGTCTTCTTGAACAGAAATTTGCACCATTTATTTCCTTCATGGGACCTAGAGTTCTTTGTGAAACAGGTAAGATGATAAAGATGTTCAGAAACTGTAGGACTAGAGAGAGAGATAGAGTGGTTTCAAGAGAAAACATGTGATATGATTCTACTTATTAGGAACATGTATCTCAAAGCCAATATACAAACCAAACAGATATTGTTGCCATTTTATTCTAAAACTATCAAACATCTCAAGACCCTAGAGACATTTAACAACAGAAAAAACAAATAATGATTCAGTTTAGTGTCAGCAAAATAGGAAATACTCCCAACTATATGTTGAGGAAAGAAATAAGTCTTCAATGTCTTTCTTGGTTGGTAAGAGTAGGTAGCGTACACACTAGTTGCTAAAAAGCTGCAAATCTGAGCACCAATCAATTGAGGTGTGCATCTTGCTGTAAGCTTAGTATTTTCAATCTTAGGCCCACAATCTCCACCCATGCTCAGCAAGTGCTTCCCGCACTTGACTTGCTTCCAGTGAAGTATCTTTAAGAGGAGGGTAGCTCCGGCGTTCAGATACATGAAAATTCAAACACAAGGTAAATTGAGACAAATTTTGAATTTTTAACTGTCATTAGACAATGATGAAAGAATAAGAAATAGATTTTAGATTTGTTTGTGCTGCAGATATTGGCTGGAAAATCAACAGGTCCATCATTAGCTAATAAATAATGTCTATTTATTTGTTAATTCACTTTTTACCAGACTGATAACATTATGTGATTTATGTCACTAACATGAAGGTGCTACCTGCTTCAAACTCTATCATGCAGGTATGCCATACCCTAGTGTTTCCTAGGTGGTATAGCCCTTGACATATAGGTGCTAAGCCTGGCCCAACCCATGACCACCCCTAAATGAGAAAAGCTTGAGAATAAACAAGCAACAGAATGAGCAACTAGTGCAAGCTCACATTCTTATACAGTTCTTTTTCTTTTTCTAATTTTTTACTTTAATTATGGATGAGCTGACTAGATATTTAGAAGAGAGGTCCCATACTCCCATGGTGTATGTTGTTGTTGATAATATAATCTCTGTTCATAAGAATAAAGATAGGCTAAATGCAAAACTAGAACAATTGACAGATGCTTTAGAATCAAAAGGTTTCAAGATAGGACTTAAAAATACATGTATTGCAATTTTAGTAACTAAAAATATTAATAGTGGTAGTGGTGTAATTAAGGTTGATGATCAGGCGATACCCCAAACTAACCAGTTTTTGTACCTTGGATTGACCATCCATAATGAGGAAGAAATTAAAGAGAATGCTGCCTGTAGAATTAGAGCAGAGTGGTTGAAGTGCATCTTCTATGCTAAAAAAAGCAAGGGGAAGATCAAAGTAAATGTGGCCTGAAGTGGTAACAAACCATTTTAAGACTTGCAATTTGACAGAAAATATGGCTCTTGAAAGAACAATGGCAGGGCAGGATTTGTGTAGCTGATTAGAAGGGACTATTGCTTGGTTGAGTTGAATTGGGGGAGGGGGATAAGGTGGAAGGGCTAGAGACACTTCTGTTCACTGACACATCCATGCCCACCAAAGCAATCTTCACTATTTCAATAGGTTATGCACACCTCATAAGAGTACACAGGCTTCCATGAGAATAGCTAAATGTAATGATAATTATCAAAAAAAATGCTAAATGTAATGATGACAGAACTGCTTTCAAGCAATGAAATATGATTAATCAGGATGAAGTGCATTGGATTTTTGGCAAGGAATTTTGTAGTTGGAAGGTCAAGGAACCAGGTGGTGATTTTATGGAATAGAAAAAAAAAATGGAAAGATTTTCATATACTTCAATGATATGTAAAGCTATTAAATTTACTAAAAATAAATTATTTTCTGAAGCAGTAAAGATAGAGTTTTCTATTGAGGTCAATTGAGAGCCAAATAAGCAGTAAACAGTTAGATGATATCTTCAGATGTGGCTTTGCATCAAGTAAAAGCCTTGCCAAGAAATTTAATTGACAATTCAATACAAGATAATACCAAATAGAACATAACATTATGGTTAAAAAGTTACATCCTCTTTACCTGTGAATGGCCAAACTAAGCTTCTATCATGGAGAGAATTATGGAAATCTGAGAATTTCCATGTACACCTCTCAGCCCTAATAACATAGACCAGCTTCCTGAAAAGTACCGAGCAAAATAAATGAAAATAAACTGTATACTCGACCTTTCAAAAGTCAATAATCACTTTAACATAGAAGTGCTTCCTTCATACCCTGTGCTGAAAGCCTCACTCAACATACTTGGTGAATCTGCTCTGATGACAACATTAGCCCAAGCCAGATGACTCATATGTGGATTTGGATCTAAAATTTACCACATAAGATGCTCATCAGAGAATCTTCAGACACCGAGGAAAAGGTTTTCTTCATCTAATATGTGTAAAGGATAGAACAATTATGAATACCTGCACCATTCCAAATGTAGACCTTTGGCTGATTTCCAAGTACCAAGTTCTTTCAATAAGATATGGTTTACCTGTTGGAAGAAAAATCACCAACCATGGTGCATATGGAACAGAAAATGGCAAGATGTGGTTATACATTCTAAGTGTCCTAGAGAAGGAAATTATGAGGTTTCCACAGTTTGCAAGGACAATATGCAGCGAGGCAGCTAACTGCTCAGCAAGGTCAGCACCATACCAACACTGGCCAAGGGCAAACTTTGGGTATAAAAATATATATGGGTAATCTTTTTTTATTACCTAGAAATCATGTGAAAGAGCAATGACAGAATGTTGGATCAACTTCAACTTTGTTATGAAAGTGGATTTGGTCCTTACTCCTTAGGTTCTATTTGTTTGCAGAATTTGCACTGCAACCAAACAAAATAAGGTAACAGATGAAGCAAAAATAAACCAGAATTTGCACTCACATACTTTTGCACCAGTGCAAATGAAACTGCACTGCAATAAACCAGGCTCTAAGATACCAGCTTTCCTTCTCCATGATCTATGCGAAATGCACATGCATGGTAAGCAAACAGAGAAATTTGGGATTTTGGAAAGGCTACCCAATAAACCAATTTAAAAATTTTGGGTTAGATTTTTTTCATCCTTTTCTTTCTCCCCTTTCCACCAATTTGTATAAACTTTCCAACATCTCCACTGCCAAAACCTAGGTCTCTCCTACCTCTCTAACACTTATCTATTGCCCTCAACTCTCCCATCAACCAGTTTATGGACCTCTAATAAGTCTAATAAGTACTCTACTAATGTATAAACCAGTGACCACCTATACCTAGTTGTAGACCTTCAACATTTCCACCACCATGGACCCTGCCCTTCTTATCAACCTCAAGTGTCTCCACCACCATCCTCAATCTGTCCCTCTTCAAAATGCAATTGAGCATTAAATCTGAGAAATATGAGCATGTTAATTGAATATTTTTGTTAGATTCTGTAAAAATAAAATAATAAAGATAATTTCATTTACCATATCAGGGTATGATCGACATGGAATTCTGGATATTTGTATTTCAATCATACAGAGAATTAGTTTATTGTTCGAACCAACCAGCCAAGGCACTGATGGGTTTTCATAACATGACAATAAACACTAGAATCTTCTCAAACAGAAGTCTCAAAATATATGAATTCTAAGAATGTAAATAGACCTTCATCAAATGGTTTCAAGAGCTAGATTAGCCACCAACCTACCTAAAGGCAGCGGGCACTTTGTGACAATATCTAATCTAGAGAGATTTGAAGCATGTCCAAACAAAGAGAGAGAAAGCAAAGCCAGCTCTCCAAGAGACAGCCTGGAGGAGAGGAATCCTTGCCAATAATAAGGATCCAAATCAAAGAAAGCATCAAAGAACCTCCTTGTCCCATTCAAGTCAAGTTTCAAAAGAGTCTCCATCCCAAAAGAATAGAATTCCCTGATGCACCTTCTCTCAGTTGGCCACAATCCATTCCACACCCTCTGATACAGCTGTTTCCCTCTGATCATCCTGGTGGATCCTAGGCACTCGACAATTGCTTCAGCCAATACAGGAGCCAGAGCCATAGTTCGAGCCACCATGTACCCTGTAGAAGGGTGGACTAAACCAGCCGTCCCACCAATGGCCATCACGCTCTGAGGGATACGAGGGAGAGGACCACCCATTGGAATCAGGCACTTCTCGTCCTCAAAGACTCTTTTCACTCTGATACCCAAGTGCCGTAGCCTGGCCACCATCCTCCTCTTCACCTCCATGTAAGGCAACACCGGCCGGCTAACCAGTGAGGTCTCTTCAAGGAATATTAAGTTAGAGCTAAAGGGCATTGCATACAGAAAAGTCGGAACCTTGTCGTTCCTAGCTCGCATGTAAGGCTCGCTGCCCATGTGGGAATCTCTCCAGTCCATTAGAACCATTTTATTTAGATCAAAAGGATGATCCTGCACCTCGGCCAAGATTCCATGAGCAATCTGATATCCATGGTTCCTGGGCTTATCGTATTCAATGAAGTTGCTTGTAAAGCCACTGGCATCGACTATCAAGCTCCCCTTCACCTCACAACCATCGTCACATGACACCATAGACACGAACTCCTGGTGCTCCAGCTCCAACGCTTTGGCCTCATGGAACTTGACTCCATGTGAGACACACCCCTCAATCAACCTCGTCTTCAATCTCTTCCTGCTGACCCGGCCATAAGGGCGGTCTAGATACTGGGTTTTCCGATCATCGACGTAGACAGTAGTCATAGGCCAAGTCTTATCTAGAGTATCCTCAAGGCCCATGCTCTCAAACTCATCAACCCAGACACCGTAGTTATTAGGCCACATGGAGAGGGGTGAAGGATCAATGCAACAAACTTGGACCCCATGGACAGAAACTCGCTCTGCAAGACGGAGGCCGGCCGGGCCAGCGCCGATGATGACCACATCGTACTGGGAGCGTTCAGAGGGGTGGTGCCGGGGTAAATCAATGTCCAGGAACTCTGGTTTTGATTCAGGCTTCAGGTCTAGGAAGCTATCAAGCCTACTGCTGTGGATTCTCTGCTTAAGTGTTCTTGAAAGGCTGGGGATTCTGGGAAAGAAAGGTGGGGAGGTGGAGGAATTGAAGCTGGTAGGACTTGAAAACCTGGGAATGGGCGTGAGAAGGGTAGCCATGAGAGGTTGATATGAAATGGGGAAGAAGGTTGGGGAGAGTAGCCGGTTGAAAACTATTTAAAATTCCTATAGATAGTTGAAGTTGGAGTCATGGAGTGGACGTTGAAGGTGCGTGGACGGAACGTCAAAGCATCACACCAAGAAAATGGCTTCACTGTGAAAGATGTTCATGTGGCCAATCGCCGTCGGTTGCGCAAAAGACGTTGTTTCCCACATGAGGGGATGGGCTGTGGGTGCGCGCCCATCCGAACTCATGAGTAATGCGAAATGGGATTCAGTCACTGCAATGCCCGTTCGAACAACCATAAGTATGTACGAAGATGTTCCCGATGCTGTAAAGGCTGTTCGAATAGTGTTCGAACAGGTGCAAAGGCAATTAAGGGGTGTGAAAGCCACAACGCCCATGTGTTTGGTGGGTATATGCACTGACCAGATTAAAATGAAAATTAAAAATTTATTAATTTAGTGGGGCGGTGTGGCACCCTGTAGGCATTTAATTAACTACATCAGCAATGCCAACAGCCAACCATTACTCTTCATTCGTCGTGGTATTATCAAATAGCTTGACGCTGGTATAGTGGGGCGGTGTGGCTCCCCCTGTGGGCATTAACCATATCACCAACGACATTTTTTTCTCAGGCAACATTGCAGGACCCGCTCCATTTCTGGGTTGCCGCAGTAATTGACTTGGGTAAGACTGAATGGGTTTCAATATCAAAACGACCCCTTCAACATACTTTGGGAGCGTTCTGTGTTCATCAACCTACATGATGATTGTCATTGTCGTGATTGTAGAAACCATGGGCAGGCTTTAGAAGTTGTCCTACAGGGATGAAACATGGAATCCTAGATCCTGTGAGACAGGTGATAAATAAATAGGGTGATTGGACGATCGAGAAGTGAGAAGTGACGGTGAAGTTTATATTAGATTTTTTATTATCCCACTTTTCTTACTGCAAAAGAACTATTTGCTGCAGGCATTGTACTGAGAAAAGAGGAAGTAAGTAGTTGGGGCTTTCTGGTTCAGAATTTTATTTTTCCCAGTTCTAGTGTACAACCCAAGGGATTCATCATGCTGTTAACGTTCAGTGGGTCAAGTGAGAAGTGAGACCGGCATTCTGGGTGATTTCTCAGGTGTTCATTGATGTGAATGAATGCTCCTAAATGCACTGTTCAGAAACATGAGACAATAAACACGACTCTTTTTTTTTTTTTCTTAAACACCACTCTTATTAACAAACAACTTGGAAGCTTAATTACTACTTTACTAGAACTGGGAAGTGGAAACATATGAAGGACGCATGTTAAGTTGTAAATTGTCAATCAAACATAACAATAAAATAATAAAATAATATACAGAAAATCCCGGCATTTGCAGAATACGGATCACCCACAAGAAAGTAATCAATACTCGCCCAAGATATTGTTCAGAGTTTCTGCATAGAGATGATCAGAACGACCATTGCTTATCGGAAAAAAATATGATCAGAAGGATCATTTGTGGGGCCTCCGCAGACACAACAGATGTCACAATTCGCAAACAAAGAAAATCCAACTCCTCAGGCAGGTGGAGCATCCTTTTGAACATACAGTGGTGGTAACATTCTGAAATGTGGCTATTGCAGAGCTCAGAGAACTTCACAGAGCAACAAGATTGCATCAAGACCGGCATGAAGGAAGAGTGATGCCTCCACAACAAGCAGCTATGATAATGTACAGCAACACAACTATCAAGCATGTCAACATGGCCCTGCAATTGATGGGAAAAAAAGTAAATTTATTTCCTGCTTGGAACTGCAAAAGCACAAGTACTGTTGCTGTGACTAGAAGCCATTTATTCCATATGATTTAGATTAGTATGATGTTTAATACACTTTGTTGACGATCCATCATAAGCCAGTAATTAAGGTCTTAAAGGGTGTGGATGGTCAAGGATAGCTAATTGGAAGTCGTATATATATGGGAGTTGATAATTTTGAGGGAAGCATGAAATTTCCATACTTCAGTTCCATCATCCATGAACTTATTGGGTCAGGTGACTCAGGTCAATTAGGATGCCTAGATCATTCAATTAGTGCACAGCATCTTGATTTGGCTATAACCCAAAAAAGAGGCTAACCCAACAATCCAAACCATCAAATAAACCCCTTCAGCTCTTCAACAAGTAGTTAGAAAAAGATGGTTCAGTCATACACATCCATGACCTTGCTGATTAAGCAGGTCAGACTCTTTTATGTGTGGTCCATGATCTGTTCATGGGCCGAGATCAGGCTTGGCTTTTGCCAAATTATAATGGGTCCAACCCAAAGCCCAAGCCTGAGACTGTGTAAAGTTGAGCCCAAAGCCTCCTGGCCCATAACCAGGTTCCAGAGTAAAGCCTCATGCCTCTCCTTGTTAACAATGCATTGGGAATGCCTCACGAATCCTACACTTACCCATCTTGAGCATATTAATTAACACAGCAAGATTTATGGGTACTCACAAGAGCTTGGCATTTTTCATCCAAAGAGCCCGGTGAAGACGCCTAGATTGCTTTTTGAAGTGAAAAGAACTGTCTTGCATTGTTGCAGTCTTGTCAACAAGAAGTTCAATCTTGTCACCTCTTTCGAGTATCTTCTCAATATTTTCCACCATGATACTGCGTATCTGAATATCAATATTTAGTTGTCATCAGTGTGAAAAAAAAACACAAGGAAATATCAAGGCAACACTAATACAGAAAAAGTACAATACACAGCCATACTGTACCTAACATCCTATATGGCACCCAAAATACACAAGCAATCTCATCCCACATCTGAAGCCATGGAGCTATAAAATATGATCCCAAAAGTCACTTACCATTATATTAATTATTGGGAGGCAAAGATACAAACCCTGATGTAAGACATCATAAGAACACAAGGTTCCTTCAGCAAGACAAGCCTAGCGTTTGGTCTTGGGGACAAGACAAGACATCATAAAAACTTGGAAATTTAGGACTTGGGGACATAAAAATCAGTGATTTGGTTAAAGACAAGCCTAGCGTTTTAGGGATTAGGAATTCCAAGTTAAAGAAGTTAAGGCTGCGTTTGGTTGCAATGTAACTAAATTTGCACTGCTGCAAAATTATGCAGTGCAAATGATCTGAGTGTAAATTCTGACCTATTTTTGTTTCAAATTTAGTTTATTTTGTTTGATTGCAGTACAAATGAAGTAAATTAAGACATGGAGCAGAATAAAGTAAAACCCAAAACAAAATTAAATGAGAATTTACATTTTTTTCATTTGCACTCCCATGCATTTGTAGCAAATAAATTTGCACTGCAACCAAACACAGCCTAAGAGTTGATATCTAGGGAACAAACAAAAGAACTAATAAAACAAATGATGTCGAATTAAAGTATCTAAAAATTAATGACTCACCTGAACCCAAAAGGAATGCATACCTGGTGTGCCTTGCACCTTAGCCCAGGTGTGCACCTTTTTTAAAATTTTAATTTTTTTTTTGTTTTTTCATAAATTTGTATGTTTTTTACACCGTTGTAATAGTTTATCAGCTTCTGAATTACCTTTTATTGCTGTTTGTAACAAAAACAGAGATCTTTCAAATACCTGAAGCCTTTAGGGGGGGGTTTTATAGGAGTGGATCCAGCCAACAACTCTTGGAATTAAAATGAATCTTGTATGTGAGCTGATTGATAATGGAACCAGGTTTGTTTTGTAGATTGCTGTTGAAGATCATGATGCCTCCTCAAGGAACTCTCAACTGCAACAAGCTTCTTACCAACATCAATCTGGGGAGGAGAGGCCCACTCAGGTGGCTTGTGCAACAGCACCCATGCCCAATGTCACTGGGCAAGCAGAGAGGGCTGCCTCTGGGATGGCAGGGGGTCTGAAAAGGCAAGGCTTCCCACTCTAGGACAGGCAGAACCACTGCAGAAACTGAAGAAGAAAGATGAGAAACGATGGGAGCCCAGGTATCTCAGCAGCCAAGGATGATTGAGAACCTCCTACTCAGAGGGGAGTACAGCGACCGGCAACTCTGCTGATTGCTCTGATGGCTTCATCGGGGGAAGGGCTACCATTGGTGACGGTTGACTCTGATTTTGAACAGAGACATTGGGGTGCCTAACCAAATTTCATGTTCAAATTTGGTGCCGAATCTTGAGGAGAAGTGGGCAAAGAAGTTAGGAGGTTCATTGGATATTCCAGGTTTGGGTTGTGATGAGTTCAAGGCTTCAATATCGAGCCCAGATGAGGGCCCCCTTATAGGTAATGAGACAACCTCCAGGGGCCACCATCCTTCTCCCCTAACCACTTAATAGTATTAACAGAATCACCTACAATGGTAAAAGAAGACAAATCCCTTGCCTGCAAGTGCAGCCAAGATCTCTGCTTTTGTTGAATTAGAAAGCCTAATTGGACAGCTGAAAACCCGCCAAATGATTCCATCCCTCTTCCTAAAGACACCATCAATTGCTGCAGCTCCAGGATTGCCTAGGACACTTCCATCCAATGTTTTAAAATGCGGAGGCGTGAGGTGTAGTTCAGAGGGGGGGGGACGGACAAGAAAGGGGAAGAGGACGAAGAGGAAGAAGGATCTCATTTTTCTTTATTTTTAATAAAAATCTTTGATGGAGGGGGTTGCCATGCCACTGCCGAAGGAAATCTTCAATATATTCAGGAATCACCCAACTGTACCCAATAAGGTTAAAGTAAGCGAACCCAAACCCTCGTTACTGGGCAATGGAGAAGTTGTTCAGCAGTCTCACCATAACCAAGACAAAGGATGCAAACATGAGGTGAGATACACAGTCTGCCTTTGTTCTTCTGAAGCAAGTTACACATGTTTATTTTCTTCAAAAAGGCCTCCCACACAAAGAAATGCTGGCGTAATAAAGGAACACTAAATCTTCTTGTACAGGAAGCTTGTAGTAGGATCTCCAAGCACCCGAGCATTGAAAAAGGAGTTGGTTGAGAACCTGCCAGCAGGAGCAGGGTGACTGGCAAAGCTTCCAAATATGTTGGTCAGGAATTTCTGGGAAGATGTAGACCTCTTTTAAAGAGTGAAGAAGGTCTGCATTTTCAGCTATCTCAGCTTTCTTAAGAGTCTTCTAAAGTCGAAGTTCCAGTTAATTCAAAGAGAGGAAACTTGGATGCACAAGGCAACAGTAGCTTCTTGGGAAAGAGAGAGGTTAAATTGCTGTTAATGACAAAGGAGTTATGGGTAGAAGAGATACCTTTACATGGATTTGTAGCCTTCACCCGGTTCAATTGCTGCTAATGACAGAAATCCAAAAAGCATCAGCTTGACAAGGGTATCTCCACAACCACTTTCCGAGAAGGCCCCGTTTGTTTGCTGGTATCTAACAGGGGGTAAGTTGGTCAATCAGGTAATTGACCCCGATCCCCATGTTCTTATGCTGCTATACTGGGTCACACGGTAAGCGAATTTTCCGAAGAGCATCGGTTACCCGAGTAACTGATACCCTCCTGGAGGGTGGATAAGCCACAAATAATGCTAAATTGCTAATCCCCTCCCACCTCTCTCTTTACCTGAGTAAGTGAAAACGCACAAGAACACTGGCGCCGACCTTACTTGGGCAAATTTTGATCAGGTAAACTTACTTGCCCAGGTAAGACTATAAGAGAAAACTAAGGGGCCAAAAAGCCAAGTTCCCTTTTTTTTTTTTTGATAAGTAGAGACAAGTTTCTTTCCTTAGCATGCCCTAAGCCAAGACCCCAACTTCCTTAGGCTTGCACGCTTGATGCCAACTAACTAAATGCTTTTTTTCTCTCAACTCCCTTCCCACAAAAAAAATCAGGTTGGAGTTTCTCAATTCTGTTTTCGACTTTAGCTGGGGGATTCAAAACATCGAGAGATAGTAAACTGGTAGACTAGCAAGAGAAGCCTTAATTAAAGTCAGATTTCCTCCTTTAGAAAGATGTTTTTTCTTCCAAGTAGCCAGCCTTGTTTCAAACTTCTCTACTATTGAATCCCAAAATCTTTGGTTTCTAGTTTCTTGGATTTCCACCAAGAGGAATCCCCAAATAAGAGACTGGAAACTTCTACACTTTGCATCCTAAAATCTCCTTGAAACTGTTCACTAAAGCTTCATTTGTATTTATTCATGTATCAGTTTTTGGAAATATGTGGGAGTATCTTTTGAAAACAGAGAAGCTCAAGAGTCCTCAGATCCAAGGAAATCCTGGACAGGGAATCTTGGGCAAGGGTGAAAAAGGACTGTAAGGTGGTAACTGGCAATTACTAGTCAAGCTTCAAAGAGTTGTGATGAGTCAGACTTTTCTTCTGATAGCCTGGACTATCTTCCAGGTTGTAGAAGATCAAAGAAATTGGCTGATTTTTAGAGGGAAGTGATGGTTCAGCCTAACAGCAGATGTGCGCGGAGTATCCATGGCTGGGGTAGAGGGGACCGAGGTAAAAACGTAGCAGTTTAACTGCTACATTTAGCTTAGTTTCTTATGGAATTTAGTTAGCTGTTTTTGGTGTCTTGCTTGTGTCTTAGTGCTGTTTGTCTTGTTCTTTTTTGAAGGCTTTGTTATGCTTGGGCCCAAGCCTTGGGTTTGGGAAGGTTCGGGCTTCGGCCTTTCTTTGGAGGTGTTTTGGATTGCTGGGAGTTTGTAATTGAATCTGATGGCCCTGTATACATCTTGTTTGCACTTTTTAGTTTTTTTATTAAATCTATACCTTACCTTTTTCAAAAAAAATAACAATTCTTACAAAAAAGGATCTCAAATGGTAAATTTTCTACAAAAGAAGTAACAACAATACAACTAATATTCGATACTTAATCATCAAATAGAATGAACAGAAACAAAAATCCCAAAACCACTGCCGTTATATATATGGGGCAAAAGTTTAGGTCAAAGGCAGCCCCTTGTATGGACTTGTTTGGGCTTGCCTCAAGGGGCCTTTATGGAGACAGAGGACCTATCTATTAGGATTGGTTTTCTTTTTACTCTTTACTGATTTTGTTCAATTGATTGTGAGTTTTAAGTTCAGATGCAGTTTATACAGTATGCACATTTCACTTAGAATGTTATTGTTAGAGGATGGATTTGGCATAGATGGTCTAACTCCAGAAGTCTAGAAGAGAATGGCTGTGGTGGTAAGGTTGGTGGTTGCAGGAGAAGGAAAACAAAAAACAAACGGGAAAGATGAGAGGAGGGAGAAAAACCGGGTATCGGGTGAGAAATGGGTTAAAAAGCCTCTAAATCTGGGTGTGGGGCCCCTATTTATAGCCAATTGGTTCACCCATTTTCCAGAACTTTCTTATTTTAATTTTTTCCCATTGTACCCTTAATTATTCTGGAATGTTAACTCCTAATTAATAATGCCTTTAATCCTTACTCTGGAATGTTCTGACATTTTGTTCTAGAACATTCCAGCACTTGAATGCAAATATCTCTCAATTAATTTGTTTAAAAGTGGTCTAGTCTCAATATCTTGATTGGACTTGCCTAGAAGATGAAGAAGCTTGTTGATTGGAAAGAAATTTTGAAGAAGAAGAGATAAAAAAAGACAGTATTTTCAATGAATAGATCTAAAGCCCCTAGGCCAGACGGTTTCACTATGGCCTTCAATCAAGATTGCTGGGAAATTGTGAAACAAGATCTAGTTGAGTTGTTCATTGAATTTGCAGAGAAGGGTTTCATTAGCCCAGGAATAAATGTGACCTTTTTAGCTCTAGTCCCAAAAAAGCCCGATGCTTGCCACCCAAAGGATTCCAGACCGATCAGCTTAGTGACCAGGTTGTATAAGATTATTGCTAAGGTCCTCTCCACAAAGTTAAAAACAATTCTTCTTGCCTTAATCAGCCAACAAGGGGCTTTTGTAAAAGGGAGAAAAATAGCTGATCAAATCCTCATTGGCAATGAATGTGTGGAAGAAATGAAAAGATCTAGGAAAAAAGGCTTTGTATGTAAGTTGGACCTTGAGAAAGCTTATGATCTGGTAGATTGGGCGTTTTTAATTGAGGTAATGGAATTTTGTGGTTTCGGGGAGAGATGGTGTAATTGGATCTTTGGATGCATTAAGACTTGTCATTATTCAACTCTGGTCAATGGGATTATGAGAGACTTCTTTCCAGCTTGTAGAGGTTTGAGGCAGGGAGGCCTCCTATCACCCTTTCTCTTCACCCTAGTTGCGGATGTTTTGAGTAGAATGATCTATAAGGCTAAAAGGGAGAATAGATTTAATGGTTGGAAGGTTGGTAGGGATAGAGTACCGGTTACTCACTTACAATTTGCAGATGATATTATAATCTTCTGTGAAGGGGGAGATTAACTTTTGGCGAGAAATCTAAAGGACTTGGTGAGGAATTTTGGACTTGTCTCTAACCTTAAAATTAATCTTGAGAAGAGCCATATTGGGGGAATTAACATGGAGGAAGGAGATCTTACAGTTGTTGCAAATGTCCTAGAATGCTCCATCTCAAGTTGGCCTCTGACTTACTTAGGACTTCACCTAGGTGCAAAGCCTAGAGAGACTAGATTATGGGTTCCAATCTTTGAGAGGCGCCAAGAAACTAACTTGGAAAAGAAACTACATCTCTATTGGGGGTAGGGTTACTTTGATTAAGTCCACACTTGCTAACTTGCTAATCTACTACTTGTCAGTCTTTAGGATCCTAAAAAGGAGATAAATAAGATAGAGAAAATAACGAGTGACTTTTTGTGGGAATCAGGAAAAGGTGAAAAAGATCACTTGGTTAATTAGCATTGCTAGGAAAATGGTTATGGAGGTGGCTACGGGAACAGGAGACTCTGGCATAAAGTAACAGCCAGCATACATGGAAGGTTGGGGAATGGCTGGGCTGCAGGTGTCTCTAACAGGGCTATGTTAGCATCTTCATGGAAGGCAATTCATCATATTCTGCCCGTTTTCCTCTAGTTTGTCAGGTATGACGCTTGTTTAGGGGATACTATTAAATTCTAGGAGGATATATGGATCAGGTCTTACCCGTTGAAGGATCTCTTCCCATCTTTATACTCAGCTTCCTTGTACGAAAATGAATGCATTGCGAAATTTATTGCTCCCCCAATTCTCCCAGTGGACCATAACCGGCACTTCGGTTTTCATAGAGGGTTTAAGGGATGACGAGTTTAGGGCTTGTACGGAGTTGCTTCAATTAGTTCAAAATGTATGCCTTGATCCTAATAACTCAGACAAGCGTATTTGGGCCCCTCAACCTAAGGGTCTGTTTTCATGTGCCTCCTTCAAGTCTCTTTGTAATTATTCCCCCTCTCCTTTGTTCCCCTTGAAAGAGTTCTGGTGCAAACCCATTCCCCCTAAAATAAGAGTTTTTTGTTGGGAAGTAATTCATGGAAAAATTAATACCTTGGAAATGCTACAGAAGAGGAAACCCAATTTATGTCTCTCCTAACTGGTGTGTCTTGTGCAGATCTGATAATGAAAGTTGCTCTCATTTATTGATTTCCTGTTCTTTTGTTGCAGATATATGAAATTGGTTTTTTACTTTGTTTGGGTACAAGTGGTCCTTACCAGTGGAGGCTAATTTGTTGTTTGATCCTTCTATGTTTACTTGGCCCAAAAAAAAAAGAGGGGAAGGATAATGTGGAGTAGGGGTGATCATGGCCCGGGACAGGCTTTTTTTTATGAATAATAATAAGTTTATTGATTCAGAAGCAACTTTAGAGTGAGTTCATACATCATCCCAACGAGAGGCACGAGCTACAGCCCCTCCTTGAGTCTTACAAGTAAACTAGGAAAGAAAAACAATAATCACAACTAAGCCCAAAATAATTCTTCCCTATTTACCCCTTGCTTAGCTAACACATCTGACAAAGTATTTGCTGATCTCCCCACCCACTGTACAGTGACCAACATATTCCTTGTCAACCAACTAAATTTCTTCATTTCATTCTTGTATCGCCACATAGCCTCTTCAGAATTTTTTAACCAACCCACCACCACTTTGGAATCCCCCTCGATTATTAGGTGTTGTACCCCCAGCTGGTTTGCAAATTGCACCCCTTGTACAGCAGCTAAGAGTTCTACCCTGATGGAGTTCCCAATTCCCAAGGGACCTAAGTAGAGCAACAAAATCTCTCCCTTCTCATTTCTCAAAGCACCCCCCACTCTGGATAATCTTGGATTACCCATGCTACTTCCATCAAAGTTCAACTTTATTGAGCCTTCGGGTGGAGGAGACCAGCTTGTAATTGATTTGTCCTTTAAAGATGAGCACCTTGCTACTGCTGACCAATTTCTCCAAAGGTCATTAAAGGAGAATTGATGGAAGATTTCCAAGGTCTTCAACCAATGTATTGCCCTGTTTAACACACAGTCTTTCAAATCTTGGCTGTTCCTTTCCTTGTCTTGAAAAATTCTGAGATTTCTTTCTTCCCAAAGAGTCCAAGTCAAAGTAGCACGAGCACATCTCCACATAATTCTCCCTATTTTTGTAGGCCAATAAAAGGTAGAATGGTTGAAGAGCATGTGAACTTCTGCTGGTAGACTCCAACTACCCCCAAACAACGAAAGTAGCCAAGCCCAAAGGTCTGTAGAAAAGGGACACAATACTAGTAGATGGTAACAATCCTCACCGTGAGCTCTACAGAGGATACACCAATTAGGAGAAATACAGAGAAAAGGTCTTCTCTTTTATAGGTTGTCTAAAGTGTTTACTTTCCCATGGAATACTTCCCAACAAAAAGCCATAATTTTGGGGGGGACTGGCCTGCACCAAATTTCTTTAGACGGAAAGGGTTGGTGAGAAGAAAGTTGAGAGATGGACTTGAAGAAAGAAGCACAAGAGAAGGTTCCAATGGGTCTAGAAGTCCAAACTCTCTTATCTAGCTTGGAGGGATCCAAACAAACCTGATTAAGACAACCAAGCAAAATAGAAGGAGACTCAACCCATTTGTAGATCTCCTCATCCATTGTATCCTGAGATTCATATTCCTAGTAAGCCACTTAAACCTTTTCATTTCATTTCTGTAGCAGCAGGTTATAGAGTCCGGGTCCTTTAGCCAGCCCACCACCAATTTCGAATCCCCTTCTATCACCAAATTTGCTAACTGTAACTCATTGGCAATTTGCACCCCTTGTAATGTTGCCAGCAACTTTGCTTGGAGAGAGTCACCCAAGCCCATGGGACTTGAAAACAAGGCTATAAGTTTACCTTCTTAATCTCTTAATACCCCTCCTATACCCGAGGGGCCTGGATTTCCTTGGCTGCTCCTGTCAAAATTCAGTTTAACGAAGCCTTCCATTGGAGGTGACCATTGCATCTCCACACATTCCTTTCTTGAAGAGCTTTTTGCAATTACTTCCCAATTCCTCTAAACATCATCAACGGAGAATTGGGAGAACAACTCCAAGTCCTCACCCAATGGACCACCTTGACCATTGCACAATCCCTAACAGCTTCTTTACTTCTCTTTACCTGAGAAAATACTAGCATTCCTTTCTTCCCATATAATCCACGCCACAGCTGCTCTAACACATCTCCACATTATTCTTCCCCGTTTTTGGGCCACAAAAACAAAAAAGGGTTAAATAGCATATTGACCTCCGATTGTGAAGTCCACCTGCACCTAAACAAGGAGAAAAACCAAATCCAAATCTCTACAATAAAGGATATAAGAGATCAGTAGGTGATAGCAACTCTCATTATTGGATTTACACAGTATGCACCAATTAGGCAATTAGGAGAGAGACAAGAATTAGGCTTTTTCTTTTGTAACATATCCAGAGTATTAATCTTCCCATGCATTACTTCCCAACAAAAAGCTCTTACTTTGTAAGAAATGGATCTACACTAGAATTCTTTAAGGGGAAAGGACGGAGAGTCTAAAGAGATGCACAAACAAAGAGGCACAAGAGAACAAACCCTTAGGATGAGGGAACCAAATATGCTTATCAAGTTTATCAAGGTCTAAACTGACATTTTGAAGTATTTGTAAAAGGTCTGAACAAGCTGAAACTTCACTGTCTCTTCAACCTCTCCGAAAGCCAAAGTCCCAGCTGGGGCCCACAGGAAGTAAGGGAGGAACAATAAATTTAGACAAACATTCATTTTTATACAGGGATACCAAATATAAGGTAGGAAAGAGATCCTTCAGTGGACTATAGCCAACCCAAGTATCCTCCCAAAATTTGATAGAAGCCCTAGAGCAAAACATCATACCTAACAAGCCGAAGTTGAAAAGGCAAAGTGCGATGAATGGCTTTCCACGGAGAGGCCAATGTGGCCCTGTTAGATACTCCTACATCCCAACTATTTCCCAACCTCCCATGTATGCTTGCTATTATTTTATGCCACAAACTATCTCTTTCCTCCGACCATCTCCAAATCCATTTTCCTAATAGAGCCAAGTTCTTTTTATCTATATTTCCAATGCCTAAGCCACCCTCTTGTAGACTTCTACACACAACCTCTTATTTAATCAAATGATCTTTCTTTCCATCACCCGGCTCCCATAGGAAATCTCTCATTACCTTCTCAATTTTTTTAGCCTCCTTGTGGGGAATCCTAAATATTGATAGAAAATAAATTGGTAGATTGGCAAGAGTGGATTTAATCAAAGTAGTTCTTCCTCCTAAAGACACATAAGTCCTCTTCCAAGCTGCCAACTTTTTTGCACACCTCTCAATAATTGGATTCCAAAACCTGCTTTCACTAGGGTTTGCTCCTAAAGGGAGGCCAAGGTAGGTCAAGGGCCAGCTAACTATGGGACAATCTAAGGTGTAGGCAACAGAGTTTAGTTCCCCTTCCTCCAAGTTGATTCCCGCTACATAACTCTTTTCAAGATTAATTTTTAGATTAGAAGCCAACTCAAATTTCCTCACCACACCTTGCTCACCCCCTTCACAAAAAATTATGATCTCATCTGCAAATTGCAAATGTATCACTGAGACCAAACCCCTTCCAATCTTCCACCCTTTTATTACATTAGTAGAAATCACTGATTGTAGATTTAGTTGAATTTCTTGTGAAAGGAAAAGGGGAGGAAGATAAAGATTTCAGTAGTAGAGAAGAAAAGAGTAGGAAGTCAACCAGGATTCTTGAATTAACCCTAGCCGCCAACCCCTCATTATATTTATACTTAACTTAAAGGATGAGATATTACAAGGATGCCCTTAGTAGGGTGGCTACTAATGTAGTTGAACAGTCACAACTTAAAAACATAAATTAATGGGCCTAAAGCCCAACAACTTCCTAACTAAATAGCTTAAAATAAGAATAAAAAACTAGGCCCAACTCAACACTCCCCCTCAAGTTGGGAGTAAATGTCACACATTCCCAACTTGCGTAGATCATGCTCTAGCTTGTTCTTTGCAACACCTTTTGTGAGAACATCCGCGAACTACAGATCATAAGCAATGTATGGAAGACAAATGTCTCCAAAAGTTACTCTTTCTCTAATAAAATGTCTATCCGCTTCAATGTGCTTAGCTCAGTCATGCTAGACTGGGTTATGGGCAATGTTAATTGCTGCCTGGTTATCACAGTATAACATCATAGGTTCTTCTGCCTGTATCCAGAGAAGTTCTGAAACTCCATGTGCCATGGCCTTATATCCAGCTTCAGCATTTGATCTTGCAACCACTATTTGTTTCTTACTCTTCCACAAGACAAGGTTACCCCAAACAAGGGTGCACACTCCTAAAGTTGATCTCCTGTCGTCAAGACATCCTGCCCAATCTGCATTTGTATAAGCCTCTAGTTTCAACTGTCCATGATTAGTAAACAATATGCCTCTGCCCGAGTGTCCCTTCAGATAAGCAAGAATCATGTCAACTACCTCCCAATGCTGGACTCGTGGAGCATGCATGTATTGACTTACCACCCTTACTGCATTGGAAATGTCTGGTCTTGTCATACACAAGTATAGCAGCCAACCCACAAGTCTCTGATATCTCCCAATGTCCTTTACTGGTTCACCTTTTGATGCATTGATTCTATAGTTCTGATCAATAGGGGTACTGATTGCCTTCGTTCCAAGCTTCCCTGTCTCTTGAAGAAGATCCAAGACATACTTCCTTTGAGAGATAAAAATTCCATGTTTTAATCTTGCAACTTCAATGCCTAGGAAGTATCTCAGTTCTCCAAGATCCTTAATTTCAAATTCTTTATGTAGATTCCTTTTCAGACAATCAATCTCACTTAGGTCATTCCCCGTGACAACAATTTCATCCACATAAACAATTAGGACTGACACCAAAGATTCCCTTCGCTTCACAAACAAAGTATGATCAGATTGAGTCTGAGTGTATCCAAAAGCAAGGCCTTTCTGAATCTGTCAAACCATGCTCTGGGAGATTGTTACAATCCATAAAGTGACTTCTTAAGCTTGCATACCTTTCCCTTTTCAGTATCACTGTAAAAGCCAGCAGGAAGATTCATATACACTTCCTCTTGCAAATCCCCATTTAGGAAAGCATTCTTCACATCAAGTTGAAACAAGGGCCAAGAGTATGAGGCAACAAGAGAAAGAAGTATCCAAACAGAGGTCATCTTTGCAACCAGTGCAAAGGTCTCTAAGTAATCAACACCATAGGTCTGTGTGTACCATTTTGCAGCAAGTCTTGCCTTGTACCTTTCTATACTTCCATCTACCTTATATTTTATCGTGTAAACCCATCTACATCCAACTATCTCCTTGCCTTCTGGTAGATCCACAATGTCCCATGTCTGATTCTTAATCAAAGCTACCATCTCTTCCTGCATAGTTGTCTTCCACTCAAGTTTGGAGAGAGCTTCATTAACACCCTTGGGTATAGACACTGAGTCAAGGGAGGAAAGAAAAACATGATAGGAAGGAGACAGTCCACTGTAGGATAAGTACTGTGAAACACAATGAGCAGTACACTTTCTCTTCCCTTTTCTGAGAGCAATAGGAAGATCAAGGTTATCTGTAACAGAGTTAGTAGAATCGATGGGAACTGAAACAGTAGCGGGACCAAGAGGAATACTTGAATCCATGTCAATCAAATCAAGAGTCTCCATGGAATCGACAGGAAGTGATGTGAGTTCTGCTGCAATGGAACCAACCTCCTTGTGAAATCTCTGTCGTAAGTAATGCTAAGAAACAGGACGCAAAGGAGGTGGTAAGGTAGGTGACACAGGATGGTCAAGCACAGGAGTAGACACAGGATGGTCAAGAACAGGAGTAGACACAGGGACTGGAACTGGGAGAGGAATAGACTGCTGACTCACTTCCCCAAAACATTATGTGAGTTTTGCTGCAGTGGAATCAACCTCATTGTGAAGTCTCTATCGTAAGTAATGCTGAGAAGCAGGACGCAAAGGAGGTGGTAAGGTAGGTGACATAGGATGGTCAAGCACAGGAGTAGACACAGGGACTGGAACTGAGAGAGGAATAGGATGCTGACTCACTTCCCCAAAACACTCCCCCCTGAGAAGGATTCTTTGAAAAGAAGTATGTGGATTAAAAAAATGTGACATCCATGGTAACAAAAAGGCTCCCAGAGACTGGATCATAGCAGCAGTATCCTTTTTGATGTTCTGCATATCCAAGGAAGACACGCTTCTTTGCCTTGGGATCAAGCTTTGAGCGGTGAGGACCAAGGACATGTGCAAAGCAGACACACCCAAACACCTTGAGAGGAATATGAAACATCTCCCCCTCAAGAAAAAGGAGACTGAATGGGGTGTTGAATCCAAGTATACGAGAGGGCACCCTGTTAATCAGATATACTGCTGTGAGAATTCCGTCACCCCAAAACCGAACTGGAACTGTAGATGTGCTCATCATGCTTCTTGCGATCTCAACAATGTGTTTGTTCTTCCTTTCTGCAACACCATTCTACTGTGGACTGTACGGACAACTGCTCTGATGGACAACACCATATTCTAACAGATATGAAGCAAGGTGTTTTCCAAAATATTCCCTGGCATTGTCTGATCTGAACACCTTTATTCTTGTTCCAAACTGTGTTAGCACCATCTGACGAAATTGCCTCACCAAGGATGGTACTTCATCGCGGGATCTCATCAAATAAATCCAAGAGTATCGTGAGAAATCATCCACAAATAAGAGAAAATATCGATAGCCTTCCATAAAAGGAACATGATAAGGTCCCCACACATCCGAATGAATAACATCAAAAGAAGAACACCTTTTATTACTAGGCTTAAATGAATGTCTACAATGCTTTCCAAGTTGGCAACCTTCATACTCCAGACTTGACAAACTAACAGACTCAAAAAGTTCTGGAAACAAAAGACTCGAAGAAGAAAAAGGTAAATGGCCCAAACAATTATGCCAAAGCATAATTTGACCCACAGACCCTGACTCACTATTCCTACTGACATAATGACTCTGATGAGGAGGAAGAACATCCAGGAGGTAGATCCCATTCACTTCACGAACACTCCCAATCGTCCTCTTTGAATCTAGATCCTGCAAAATACAATGACTAGGAGAAAAAATTACTGAGCAGTTCAGGTTCTTAATCAAACTACTAACAGATAACAAATTAGTGCTCAATCTAGAAACATGAAGGACTGAGGGTAGAGAAATAGAATCACTGATCTTGACAGATCCCTTCCCAGCAATAGGAAGATGGGATCCATCAGTTGTAGAGACCCTATCTCTACCAGAACAGAGCTGGTAAGAAGAAAAAATAGTAGAACTATGGGTCATGTGCTGTGAGGCTCCAGAATCTATAATTCAAGGAGATCCCTCCTTACCTGAAGTAGAAACATAATTTGCAGTGACGTGTGAACAAAGGCAGTATAGTGGACTCCACCAGTGCCACCTGTACCTTGTTGTCCGCTTGCTACTGAACTGGAACTGGTTGTATCCCGCTGGTTCGAAAGTTGCCCATACCTCTCAAGTTCGGCCCTTACTGTAGCAACTGCAACAGATTCCAAAACAGATATAATAGAAGGGGCCGAAATGTCACCAGTAACTACCATGTGTGCATTTCCCTTCTTATTTTTCAGTCTAGCCGGCACAAGATGTGGGTGAAGCTTCCAGCAAGTATTTCTTGTGTGTTTAGGCTTCTTACAGTAGTCACAGATCAAATCTCTTTTATCTTCCTTCTTGACTTCACTGCCACCCCGATCTCCACTTTGTTTAGGTTTCACAATACTCACCATGGCAGACTGATCAGAAACAGGATTTTTCATCATCACATCTCTCCTGCTCTCCTCCCCTGACACAAAGGCATATGCCTGGGAGAGGATAACACCGTCCCTGGAAAGAAGATGTCGTCTTGCAATATCATACTCAGGATTAAGGCCAGCAAGAAATTCAAACACCCTATACTTCTCTAGATGTTTCTAATAGGTAGTTGCATCCTTAGTGGTTTCCCAAGCAAATGTCTCTAAATGGTCAATTTCCTGCCACAGGGTTTTAAGGGTTGAAAAATAGGCTGCAACAGGTTTATCTCCCTGCCTTGTAGAAACAATCTGATTTCTCAACTGATAAGCCCTAGCAACATTCTCTCTCTGTAAATAGGTTTCTGCAACCCCATCCCATATTTCCTTAGCTGTATTTGCCCATAAAAAATTTTTACCTATATGGGGCAACATGGAATTACACAACCAAGTCATCACCATATAATTCTCCTGTACCCACCGGAAGTTGCTAGTTTCGGGTTTCACTTCCTCACTAGTGATATACCCTAATTTTCCATGAGCACCAATGGCCATCTTTGCAGATTGTGACCATTCTAAGTAATTTGCACCATCCAACCTAACTGTAGTAATGGTCTCAGTCCCAAAAAGGTCTCAAGCACCTCCACCCACTGGTCCCATTTCACTCCCGGGCTTATTTTCAACTCCATGACCCTCCATGCTTCTCAAAAAATGTAAAGAAAATAACTGAAATATGTAACAAGATCAAACAAAACACTTCTAGAACCAACAACACCTTTTCTGGTGTCCTAGACTGTCTTCCCACAAAAGATTCCTTTTCTGTGGGACGAGAGAAGAGAGAGAAGAGGCAGCCGCTCTCTCTAGAAACCTCCAAATCAGGCAAAACTTGAACCGCCCTTACAGAAAACTCTAAGGAACCCTAAAAAATTAGGGTGCCACTTCCTAGGTCAAAATTGAAGAGTCCAACAGAAGCAAGACTCTTCCCCTTTCTCTAACTTTTCCTGATTTTGATGAGAAACCCTAGACCAGCTATAGGGCACACAGATCCACCAAAAAATCCAAAAACCTGAGAACTTCGATCAGCCTCTTAAATCACCATGCAATCGGCCAATCTAGGGCCGCATGAGGAAACAACTCAAGGAACCTTCGGCCTGCTCTGATACCAAGTAGAAATCACTGATTGTAGATTTAGTTGAATTTCTTGTGGAAGGAAAAGGGAAGGAAGATAAAGATTTCAGTAGTAGAGAAGAAAAGAGAGGGAGAAAAGAGTAGGAAGTCAGCCAGGATTCTTGAATTAACCCTAGCCGCCAACCCCTCATTATATTTATACTTAACTTAAAGGATGAGATATTACAAGGATGCCCTTAGTAGGGCGGCTACTAATGTAGCTGAACAGTCACAAAAACATAAGCTAATGGGCCTAAAGCCCAACAACTTCCTAACTAAATAGCTTAAAATAAGAATAAAAAACAACTAGGCCCAACTCAACAACATTCTCCTTATCAGCCTTTTAAATCATTCTACTAAATACATCAGCTACTAGGGTGAACAAAAAAAGGTGAAAGAGGATCACCTTGCCTTAGACCCTGACAAGCTAGAAAGAAGTCTCTCACAACCCCATTAATCAAAAGAGAGTAGTGACATGAATTAATGCAACCAAAATTCCAACTGCACCATCTCTCCCCAAACCCACAATTCTTCATTACATCATCTAGGAAAATTCCAGTCTACCAAATCATAGGCTTTCTCCATATCCAATTTGCATAGGAAACCTTTCTTCCTCGATCTTTTCATATCCTCCACACATTCATTAGCAATAAGAGTTTGATCAGTTATTTGTCTCCCTTGGATAAAGGCCCCTTGATTTTGATTATTATGGCTGAAAGTACTACTTTTAATCTCAAAGATAGAACCTTAGCCAAAATCTTATAGATGCTTGTTACAAGGCTAATGGGTCTAAAGTCCTTTGGATGGAAAGTATCAGTCCTCTTTGGAATAAGGGCAAGAAAGGTTGCACTTACCCCTCGGCTCACAGTAAACCTCTCTGCAAATTCATTGAAGACCTCACAAAGATCATCTTTTACAATGTCCCAACAGTCTTGATAGAAAGCCATAGTAAATCCATCTGGCCCCGGGGCTTTCGATCTATTCATTGAGAAAGTTGCCTTCCTTATTCCTCTTCCACAAAGTCTCTCTCCATCCACTGTGCTACTTCAGTCTCTACTTGGGGCCACTCAAAATATTACAACCGTAATCTATCATCCAAGGGCCTCCTAAATATTGCTTTGAAGTGGTCCACGAATATCCTGGCAATTTCATCTTGATTTGTTATCTCTTGACCATCTACCTCCAATCTAGCCACAAAATTTTTCCTCCTCCCATTTGCCAAAGTATGAAAGAATTTTGTGTTACCATCACCTTCTTTCAACCAGTTGCACCTTGACTTTTGTCTCCAACTAATTTCTTCCCTTAATAAAACTTCTTCCAAACCTTTCTTAATCCTAAACCTCAATTCTCTTTCCTCCTCTACCAAGATTCCTTGGGCTTCCTTCTCATCTAACTCCTCTATCTTGGACATCAAAATGACCTTTTGTTCCTCAATTCTCCCAAAATGATCCTTGTTTCATTCCTTAATTTTCTCTCTCAATCTTTTTAGTTTCTTATGAAATCCCACTCCTTTCCACTTCACCCCCTTAAATCCTCCCTCCACCAACCTTCCACTTTCCGTACAAAATCTGGGTTGTGAGCCACATGTTTTCAAATCTGAAAGGGGTGGGGCCTCTTGGAAAGGTTTCTAAACCTAACTTGATAGGACAGTGGTCTTATAGTTATCTTTTAAGTCAACATTTTATGATAGAACATTATAAACTGAAGGGGAAGTACCATCTTATCTTGCACCCCTTTAAATATTAATATGAAATAAAGGAGGAAACCCTCAAAACAACAAATACTGCCTCATTTTAGAAAAAGAAAACAGGAGGTTTCTTTCTCTTAAGGGTTTCTGTTTGCATCTAAGCAAGAAGAAGCATTATATTATGGTGTTTTATTATTAGAAATTGCAAATATAATTTTTTCTAATATCCTCTGAATTCGATTTTTTGGAAGGTTTCTATATTTTCTATTTTATAACTTTAATTATTTACTAATTAAAGGATATGTGTTCAAGAGGCTTACAACTCTTCTGTTCTGGTTTACACCTCATGACTCACATCCATGTTTTAAAACATTGATTCAATAATTAACCACTAGAGTATTATGGAAAAGAACCATGATGACTTTTTATATAATAACAAATAGTATTCTTCATAAAATTTTCGAATTTTTATCATGTTAGGTGATACAACAAAATTTAGATCATAAAATAAAAAAAAAAATGAGAAAATGATAATCCAGCAAGACAAAAGATACTTGCCTCACCAACTTCTCCTCTCACACGGTTAAGAGTATCTGCACTGGGATTACTGGAGAAGAATTCCATCTGTTGATGTAAGACCCTTGAAAATTCATCATTCATTGCATAAGCAGGTGCAATCTGAGCCACCCTGCCATAATTTTTCATGAACCTCATGTGGATATCCTCCAAGTAGGAAAACGGAATTCTTCCTGAATTAAAACATGAAAGGTAAAATGAAGTCACAAGAAATAAATAAATAAATAACAAAGAACATCAGAAATGTAAGAGGTGTAAATCCATGAGGAATAATGAAAAAAGAAATGAAAGGAATAATTTTGTCCTAAGTTGGTCCCAGTACGTATAGAGTAAGAATGACTAAATGAAAATAAATTTAAAAAGTTATAACAAATTAAATAGCACAGGAAGAAATAAAAACACATTATAGAGAACAGAGGGAGCATGGCTGACATAAAACAAACGGCCTATCTCAGTTCAGCATGAAAGAAACATATACAAGAACATATAGAAACTTATAAGTCTAGAAATTAGAGGACATGGTAAAACTTTTCTTGAAGCTTGAAGGATACATACAAGCTTCCAAGTAGGTTGTCAATCATACGAGAGGCCATGTTCGTCTATATTTTTTTATGGGCAGAATGTTGGTCTATTTAAAAGTATCACCTTTATTGATTAAGAATCAAAATTGAAGCCTACACCACTCAATTCTAACAAGCAAAATAGAAACCTTGCAATCTGAACAAAATTAACCTTATCTATAGTATAGATGGCGAAGTTTTTTTTTTTTGAAAGGTAAGGTAATTTTATTGAATATTGAAGAAAAGTTACAGAAGAAGTCGGTCCACTATGGGAATGGCTAAAAATAACAAAAGTTACAGCCGCCAAAGGGACTGAGTCCTGAGTTCCTGGACTAAATTTACATGATTGAATGCTGGATTAACAGCAACCCAAGACACCAGCTTGCTGACAGCACCCTGCACATTCTCATTAGGAATTTTCTTTTTGTTGCAGAAAATTCTGCTATTTCTTTCATAACAAATAGCCCAAAGCATAGAGGTGGGGATGGCCTTCCACACCAGTTTTCCTTTTTTCTTCAAACCCCTGATCTTCCAGCAGCATAAGATATCTTTGACAGAATTCAGCATAACACCCACAGCACTAAGGAAGTGAAGCCACACCTGGGCAGTTACAGGGCAGTGTAAACACAGATGTTCTGTAGTTTCAGGCTGCTGACCACACAGACCACAAGAGATGTCTGTCAACTGAACTCCTCTTCTTACAAGATTGACTTTAGAAAGACATTTGTTGAGGAACCCATATTAGGAAATTGACTTTAGAAGGGCTAATTGGATTCCAAACCTGCTTATCTGGAAAATTCACGGCACCTGAACTGTTGACCTTGAGAGCCATAGACTTAACCAAAAAGAACCCATCTTTACTCCACTTCCAGTTCCATTCATCCTCCAAACTGATGTCAATAAATTGATCTTGTAATGTAGCCAGCAGTCCCAATACCTCTTCCATTTCCCAGTCATACAAATTCCTTCTAAACTGAGGAGCCCAAGTTACACCGTTCTCCGAAATGGAGTACAAATCAGCAACCAAGGCATCTTGATTTGCAGCACATTGAAACAAAAGAGGAAAGGACTCAGCGGATTCTCCTGGCACCAAGAGTCCTTCCAGAATCTGATTCTGTCTCCATTACCAACTTTGAAGGTTAGACCTTCACCAAAAGAGATGTGGCTGCAAATACAAATTTTGACTGAAACTTTTGATCAATTTACAGTATTTTTTATCAACTTTTGGTATATTTACAGTATTGTGGTTTAAATTTTATAAAACTGAATGCCAGTACAAGAAGAAATCAAGTTTATTTTCTAACCCACCAGGAACGGGTTGCTGCCAAATTTTGTATATAAACTTATGTACTTCTTGTACATTACCCTTGTACAGTTCTGTTTTTAAGCAATAAAGTTTCAGTAACCAATAATAAAAACAAGTTTATTTTTTCTTCCTATTTTATATTTCAGTTCTTTTGTAAGTAAGAGTTCATACGTATTCATATAAGAAGGATGAGAAAAACTCTCACAAAATGTACAGCCACTTAAGGCAAAGTATCATCGCCATCTTCACAGGAGCATATGCATATAAGTATGTTATCTCCATACATCAGAAAACAAAGATTCAAAACATTACAGGGGGCCAAAGAATAACTTGTCCCAATGATTCCTAAGCGGATCCTCTCTAATGGTCTAACCCCAACAAAGTGCTGTAGCACTCCACCCCAACTTCTCAATAGCCACTCAATTTTACGAAACTGATCCTCTCCCAATGTTTCAGTATTTTCATTATTTATTTTACTCTTTTTTTCTGTTGAGAAAGGGTAGAAAAAAAAAAGATATACATGAGATGAGAGGATGTAAAAGAAGCACAGGTCCTTACAACAAAAAACAAAAAGCTCTTTCAGACATCTGGAAAACTATCAGCATTATACAGAAAAGTCATCTCAGAACCTGATTTATCTAAAAACTCAGATCTTTGACTAAGCTCTCTAGGGATCCATCTGAAGCAGCAACCTAGAAAGGAGTGAAGGAGGTGAGCTCGCTATTTCAAGAAGAAAACGACCAAGTTTCCAAGGGCTATTGCCTGAATTGGTGGCCAATCACGTTCTTGGAATCTCCTTCAACAAGTATGGAGGTCGACTGCATAGCTTTAGCAACAAGAAGGGCTATTTTGCTCTGATGTTTTTCTATTTCTTTCATGTCCTCCCTATTTGTTTAGTGTCTCATCTACTCTATTTAGCTTGAAATTAACAGAATTTTATTCATTATGATTCTTATCTTGGTTTCCCTCAAAAAAATACTGTAACCTTGAAATTTCCATTACAAAAATAAACTCATGATGAACTGCACATACGCCATTTCCACAGAGAATATAGAGGACATAAAACATCAGAAAAGGTACAATCTAGAGGTTCTTATAAATATGAAGATGTAGGTCAAAAAGACGCTTGAGACCTAGCATTTGAAAGTCTGCATCTTGCTCAGATAGATTCAATATCAGCCAGCCTTTGAGTGATACCTTAGAATGGAGTGGAGTGTGCAGATATGAATTGAATCATAAACATAGTTTTCAAGGAGCCAAGGCGAGGCTAGGCAACAGGGGGGCACCTTGTTGCCTAGTCGCCTAGGCGATGGATTTTTTTTAGGTAAAAACATGTATCCTAGGGTAGTTCCCTAGGTTCCATAATCATATTTCCTTAATAAATATCCATAATTTTCATAAGAAAAGTATAAACTTCATGTTGAAGTATAGAAAATCAACATATTCATGAGAAGAAAAAGAAGAAAGAAAAGAAAATTCAAAAAATACAGATTAGTAAAGAAAAAGAAGAAAATGTGTTGATTGGACAACATTTTATGTTCTTCCTTACTTATTGGTTCAGATTTTGAAGTCTATGAGGGTTCAATACAGCATCCAGCAATGTTTGTGTTGATTAAACCCTAACAAATAAGAAAATAATAAAAAGAAATTAGTATATAAAACACACAAAATAAATATTTTAGTTTTAAAATGTCTATTTTATAATAATAACCTAAAAAGTTAAGAATATAAAAGCTTTTTATAACACGCTATAGAAAACTGCTTGGCAATTAGGCGAGGCAAGCCTTCAAGAGTGCCTTGTCGCCTAGGCGCCTTGACAACTATGATCATAAAGCTTGTCTTTTTGTTGCATTGGGAAGCTACCACCCAAAGTTAACTTTTTGGGCATGAGCACGAATCATAAATCTTTTGCTTATGCCCATGGAGAGAGGTACTTGGGCTAGGCTTGTTTTGTACCTTCTGTCTCATCTCCAAGATTAATAAAACTTTGATCAGTTACTGATTCGAAAAACTTGGGGCACAAACTTATCCAAAATACACACCAAAAAAAACGGAGTACAAAACTTTATTAATCACAAAATGGCAAGACCCCAAAAGAATAAAATTTTGAGAAAACATTCATTAACGAGAGAGCCAACCAAACAAACAAGGGATTATGAGATACCAAATTGGCCAACCTCAAAGTAGACACCTCCCACGGGCCACGACCTTCCGTACCACCCGTATAACCAAGTATAACAGAAGAAAAAGAAGATAATCTCCAGTCCAAATATTTCAAAATTTTAACCAGTACCCTAAAATTAAGTTTCTTTATCGAAAGAAAAAGCAGTTCTAAGAATTAAATCAACTGAAGAGATAACGGGTTCAAAACAATGGAACTATGCATTAAAATCCTAAATCCCCGATAATATAATCAATCCGATTTTACAATTTAGAATGGATTACTCATGAACTATGCCCAAAAACTCATCCGCATATGGAATTCGTCGTCAATAATACACAATTAAATAAAGAAGATTATCAAGTAATCAAAAATTAGTAACAAAAACACAAACTTTTTAATGTAAGAAAGTGAATACCCACTTCCGAAGGTGTCGTTCGCCATGCAGAGAAAGGTGAGACCATCGGACCTCAGTATGTGAAATATGTACCGATCCTGAGAGAAACAGAGCCTGGAATCGTCTTCTGAGGGTAACTTCTCCAAGATCCTTCGTGCAACGGCACCAGTGTTTCCAGAGACGGCACTGAATTCAGCAAGAACGACGGTCCCTCGCGCCACCACTGCATAGAGAATCGCCATTGTTGCAGAGCTTCGGGACTCTGTTTTTTCTATATTTCCGTCTACGACGGATCAAATCACATACTAAACCCTTCAGACCTCAGTCGAAAGACAGAGAAGGGAGAGAGGAAGGGGAGCGTTGCTCAAAAAATGAAAACCCGCTCTGTCACCGTCCAGGCGCCCACCAGAAAGTCCACGTCCCAGTCTAACTCCCAGAAGATCAGCTACTGCTAAGATCTATGGTGAAGCGAATGGACTTACCTTGTGATCCTCGGCGATTGAGCTCCACGACCACGAGTCCCCTCATTTGAAGTGTGGATTTTAATTCAGTGGAGAGTCCATTGAATCAGTGATTACTTTTAACACGTCAGATTGGAATCAACTTGATCCCGACAGCAAATTCCGTTGCAACTTTGAAGGTTGTGTTTGGAAGTGCCTTTTGTTTCTAAACGGACTTTTTAAAAATCACTTTTTGAATAAGTGTTTATTTTTAGAAAAGCACATTTGAGTGTTTGACTTGACACTAGGGCTTTTTGAAACATAGGGTAGGCGGGGGTAGGGCTGTCCGTATTCAAAAATCGAATTTCAAATTTGAAATTTGACATATTTGAATTGAATTCGAATTCAGATATGACCTAGTTCTATTCGATAAATAATTGAATCCAGCTATTTAAATTTTATATATAATATATAAAATATTTAAATGTTTTGTATAATTTATATATAATAATTAAATTATATAAATAATTTATATATTTAAATAAATAAAATATTTATTTATATATTTATTAATTACCTAAAATAATTAATTGATTGAATTCGAATAAAATTGAATATTCAAATGTTTAATTGAATTTGAATTTAAATATTAATTTTCAATATCCGTTGGATATTGAATTTTTTAATCAGATTCGAATTCGGATATTTGCCTGATTCAATTCAAACTTAATTCATTTACACCCCTAGGCGGGGGGTTGCAAACAGACTGAATCACAATCCGATCCAATTATACCATATTCTGATATTCCTTATTGGATTTTCAAACTAAATCATATCACAAAAATAGGATTCATTTTTTATGAGGGCATATTTGACTCTCCACTGACATCATAACACATGGCATTTCAAAAACAGATGGATGACACCTGGCACCATGTAGGCGATGACTTGCCTCAATCAAAATGATGGAAACCTACCTCTAGAGACCTATTAGAGACTTGAAGACCTACCTCCAGAGACCTACTGGAGACCTGGAGACCTACCTTCGCCGACCTAGAGACCTAGCTTCGAAAACCTACTGGAGACCTAACGACCTACCTTCGAAGACCTACTGGAGACATGGCAACCTACCTCCAACCTAGCAACCTACCTTTGGAGACACATGTCATCCAAGTGACACCTCAACATTGAGTAAGCAAATCACCCCAGTAGGTCGGCTAGTAGCACCTCGCCTATGGTCGATTTAAAGTACCTCAGCCTGGTCGACCTAAAGGGCATCCACTTGAGGATCGACCTCCTTTGGAGATCAGTCGAGCTAAGTAGGGTATAAGTGACGACCTACAAGGCGTGCTCGCCAACCTATTACATAGTTCTGTTATCAAGACCAAGCTCTTTAGAGTAATAATGCTCGACCGTTAGGCCAACCTACCTGTGCCAGAGTTATTTGGGCGAGCCGTAATGCCCGCGCAAATCACGTAACCGGCGTAATAACTCAGCTAACTATGCGGAAACGGCTCTGCAAGAAGATGAGACCTGTTGTAAGGAGTCTCAAACCTTTGACACCTATATAAGGTGCTTATTTCTACCTGTGAGGGTAAGCGCGAATATACACTCTTAAGCTCTCCCCATTTCTTAAAGAACTCTCAAACACTCTCTGACTTAAGCATCAGAGTTCCCTCCCCGGGTAAAGACAAGCTAGGCACTCTAATCTTCCTTCTTGCAAAATATATAAGCTCGAACATCTCTAGCTCGACCTAGCACAACTTGGCCCAGACAAGGAACCACTTGAATCAACATTCGAGTTGCCTGACATGAGGGAGCAGCTACATCGCGCGACATCAATTGGCACCGTCTGCCAGGAACCAACACAAAAGCTATGTTCTCACCCATTTTCTAAGCCTCAAGTAATGGCATCCTCAAGCACACAACAACAACACCTGGATCAAAGGAACCCCCCAAGGGGCAGAATCAAAATGATTAGCCTAGACAATTTCTTGTAGTTTTGCTTAGATAGAATCTCCCTAACTATAAGGCCACCCCCATAGGTCGAGCCCTACATGCTCTCTACGAGAGTTGATGGCCAACAGAATGTGAGGCCACCCCTACAAGTCGAGCCCTCCATGGTTCCCGTGGGAGTTGATAGCCAACAAACTATGAGGCCGCCCCGCATGTCGAGCCCTCCCATGCCCTACGTGGGAGTTGATGGTTAATAGGTTGTGGAGCCGCCCTCGCAGGTCAGCCCTGCCAAGGTGACAAGGTGTCTATTTGTTGGATGAGGTGCTAAGAACAAACTGGATTGTTAAAATTTTGATGACCAGATGAAGACTTACTTTGGCGACCTGAATGAGCCAGCCCGGACAAGCCTCGTCAACCCTATTCACGAGGTCTCCCCTACAAGTCTAGCCCTTCGCGGCTCCCGCGAGAGTCAGCGACCAACTAACACAGTCACCCTGCGGGTCGAGCCTTTCAAGGTTCCTGTACGATTTGACAACCTAAAGTTAGTAGAGCTGCCCCCGCAGGTTGAGCTCCCTATGGCTTATCGTAGGAGTAGATGACTAGTACCTCTAGGGACTAACATAATGCAGTCGTGGCACCAACTTTCTATTCAAATGCCAACAGTGACACATGTATCACAAGGGGAAGCCAAACCACTTTCAACATCAAGCCCCCTTAAGCCGACCTCAAAATGTCTTTATAACAGGTAGGTCGACGACCTATGCAGATTGGCCCCCCCATCTATCCAGCTTGGCATCATTTTGATAGTTGAAATTATAATCGCTTTGGCGACCTGAGTTGATACTTATGAGCTCATCAAACTAGTCGCTCTGGGCCAAAAGACCTACAACAAACTACTCCCTTCGCTAAGTTGACCTTAGCACAGGAGTGGAGGGGCAATTGATGAGGGCAGATTTGGCCCTCCACTAACATCATGACGTGTGGCATCTCAAAAACAGTTGGATGACACCCTGACACCATGTAGGCAATGACTTACCTTAGCCAAAATGATGGAAACCTACCTCTAGAGACCTGTTAGAGACATGGAGACCTACTAGAGACCCGGAGACCTACCTCTAGAGACCTAGTGGAGACCTGGAGACCTACCTTTGAAGACCTACTAGAGACCTGACGACCTACCTTCACTGACCTAGCGACCTACCTTTGGAGACTTACTAGAGTCCTAACAATCTACCTCAGAGATGTATTGGAGACATGGTGACCTACCTTCGTCAACTTGGCGACCTACCTTCGGAGACACATGACATCTGAGTGACACCTCAACATTGAGTAAGCAAATCAACCCTAGTAGGTCGGCTAGTAGCACCTTGCCTATGGCCGACCTAAAGTACCTTGGCCTGGCTGACCTAAAGGACCTCTGCTCGAGGAGCGACCTCCTTTGGAGATTGGACGAGCTAAGTAGGGTATAAGTGATTACCTACAAGGCGTGCTTGCCGACCTATTACATAGATCTATTATCAAGACCAAGCTCTCCAGAGTAATAACGCTTGACCGTTAGGCTGACCTACCCACGCCAAAGTTATTCGGGCGAGCCGTAATGCCCACGCACATCATGTAACCAACATAATAACTCAGTTGACTATGGGGAAATGGCTCCACGATAAGATGAGACCTGTTGTAAGGAGTCTCAAACCTTTGACACCTATATAAGGTGCTTATTTCTACTTGTGAAGGTATGCACGACGAATATACACTCTCAAGCTCTCCTAATTTCTTAAAGAACTCTCAAACACTCTCTGACTTAAGCATTGGAGTGCCCTCCTCGGGTAAAGACAACTCAAGCACTCTAATCTTCCTTCTTGCAAAACATATCAGTTCGGACATCTCCAACTCGGATCAAAATATATCAGTTAGCATCCGAATTGCCTAACACGAGGGAGCAGCCAGATCACACAACATCAATTTTGGAATCAGATCAATTCGAATCAGCCCTTATATGATCCAAAAAAGATATTACATATATTGAACGAATTGAATCCTATCAGATATCTGATAAAAATGATCTAAATTGAATTTTCATCAAGAATTTAAAAAAAATCAACAACTTCAAAATTGAATTCAGATCATATGGTTTTTCTGTCGGAATTGAAATATCTTGATTTGAATCTAATCTAATCCCATTTGCATCCCTAATTGAAAAGACCATTCGGAGCTTAAAATGGGCTTAATAAGCAATATGCCAAATTTTCTGACATTTTTCTAAACAGATTAGAAAAACACTTTTTAGGCTTTTTCAGTGAAAAAGCACTTATGATAAACACTCCCAAGTCTCAAATACCGCAAATCCTTTTTCACCCCTTTATTCCAAACAAAACTCAGGCGCTAGGAAAAGAATTTCCATACATGGTCATTCTCAATCTATTAGGCTGCTTGAAGAATATACGGTATTGGGCCAATCAAAGATAAGCCACATCAGTTAGACATGTGGAATCCACACTACAACTAGGAAATGAACCAATATCGATCATCTATCGGTTCTTTTTGCTCAGCTCATGAGCCAGGTATTCAATATTAGACTCTTAATTGGGTCGCATTTGTACTATATTCGGTTACATCCAAAGCATCCACATAGTAATGGCACATCGAGCAAAGATAGGAACATCATCTTTGAAACATGGGTCATCTAATATAGCCCAATAAATAGAGCCAATCAGTAATCAACCAGTCTAGGTGTAAACTAAAGGTGAAGCTGCCCAATCATGCTTTGAGACCTCACTAGAATAATAAATGTTCTAGGGTCTCAAGACCTTTCCAAAACATACTACACGAAGCATCTATGTTTATATGTCTCCGAACCAAAGTTTCTTTGACCGGAAAACTACGGTGGCGTTTGATAAATCTAAAATCCGAAAATTTAAAAAGATAGTATTTGTCTCAAATCTGAAAAAGAAGCATAGGTGCTTTTTTACTTTTTAGAGGCTTTAAATCTATAAATTTGTTTGTATTGGATCAACCCTTTATCATTTGAAGTTCATTGATTTTACTATTTTACCCCTATAACATATTATTTGGAAATGTTGAATTCAATTTGCATTATGTCATAAAAAATAATTTTCAACTTCAAAATAATATTGGAACTAAACAAATAAAAATAATAAATTAATAATTACAAGTTATTAATTAATAAATGAAATGATTAAAATTAAAAAAATTAATGACTATAAAAATATTAAAATAATTAATACTTAATAATTTACACAAATAAAAACTAAAATATTTTTTAAAAATTGATGAAATAATTAAAAATTGGTAGTTAATAAAAATAATTAATAATTAATAAATAACACAAGTAAAATTAATAAAAGACAAATAATGTTTAATAAAAATATTAAAATAATTAATAATTAGTAAAATTAATTTAATAATAATTATTATTATTAATACTCACCATCTTGAGAGAGAACCGCCATCACTGAAAGTTGTAGTGGTAGTGGGGGGAAGACAGGGGAGAGAGAGAGAGAGAGAGAGAGAGAGAGAGAGAGAGAGAGAGAGAACCACCGCTACTAAGAGTTGTAGCAGTGGTGGCGGGAAGACGATAGAGAGAGAGAGATCGAATGGGATATGGGTATTTTTGACTTTAGGCCACATCTAAAGCGTGCTGCCTGAGTCTTAAAATTTCAAATATGAAAATATTTATCAGATCATATTTCATATGCAACACCAAATAAGCATTGCATCTGAAAAAGCAAATATTTTAGACTTTAGACGTTTGAAAAGTGTTATCAAATGCCACCTATGATGAATACAATGCCAAACAAAGAGGTGTACCTAAGGAGGCATATATTTAAATCTCCAAAAAGAGGTCCAAGTGAAGTTAACAGAAGCCATAATGTCAATGGTCATCAACCCAGAATGATCCATACTTGAAATCCAAGCAATGCTCACTCAACCTAACCCAACAGTACTGTTAGATCAATGTGGATTTACCACTTGACCAGACTCACTGACATTGCCAATTATCTATACTATATGGGTTCGACTATGATATAGAAAAGATATGATATGGGAAAACAACTATCCAATAAACTAGAATCATAAACGCGGTAGCAAATAAGGTGTTATTTATCAAAATTCACTGGTGGATTTTGATTGGTCAAAACTCCTTCCATATCATATATTTTTCACATCATAGATTTTCCCATACTATATATAAAAGTGCAAAAAGATTTTTTGGACTAAAATTGTCTTCTTTTTTTTTCTTGTTTGAAAAGGGGGTATAAAAGCCATTTTATTAAGTCGGTTTTAATTGCTATTAAAATGCTCATATTTGTGTATTTAATCCATCTTTAATTAATTATAAGGGTTGAAAATATAACTTCAATTATTACTTTCCACTTCGTTTAATTCCCTCATTAAGTCTTATGCTTAAGGTATTAACTCCCATTTTCTCTTATTAAATCCTATATTTAAGTTATTTTTCACTAATAAATGCTACTAATTAGATTCAGGTCAATAATTTTAACAATATAAACCCATATATTTTAAAATTAAGTAAAAAAAAAGCCATTTTTCATCCAAGTGGTGGCTAAGCAATTCAACCATTCAAATACAATTAGTCAATCAATCTATGAGGTCACAATTATGTAATAAAAGTTTTCAAATAAAAATAAAATATAGAAAATTACAAAAAATTAAAAAAAAAGTACACATTTATGATATTTTTATTAATCAAATAAAAAATAATTGCAATAAACAATAATTATTTTTATTGATAATAAAAATGAAATACATAATTTAGAATTGACAAAAAATAAAATTATTTTACTGTTTGGCAAAGATCATTAGTTCAACTTTTTGGGTCAAATGTGTTAACCTTTAATATCATAAATAAATAAAAATTTAATATAATATAAAAAACAAAAATAAAAAAATACATAAATTTTGTAAAAAAAAGTTCAAGCACATGTATAATATCATATATTTATCATATTTAACAAAAAAAAAAGTGTGATATCATAATTATTTTTACATACAAAAATGCAAAAAAAATATATAGAAAAATTGAACACATTTATAATTCTATATTTACACTACTATTAAAAATATGAATAAGATTGTGAAACTTTCTTTTGACTAAAATACTCATTTTTTAACTTAGTCTCTATTTAATTGCGAGATTTAAATTGTAAATTAAAGAGTCTAGCCAAGAAAGTAGGCCTATCAATGATACTTGAAACTTCTTAACTTGATCCAATTATCGCATATTTGGATGGAGTGTTTATATAATCAGATTTAGATATTGCATTTTGCATCCAATTAATAATAAAAAAAAAAGAAAATAAAAAAAAAACATAAAGTTTATAGAAAATTTTGGATACATTATTTTTATCATTATCATTATCTAGACTTTCCACGTGCAAAATGCATGCACATTTTTAGTTACTCAAAAAGAGTCTATCCTATCACAACATCCAGGAAACTTCACTAAGTTAAAATGGGTTAAAGTAGTAAAAATTGGTTTAAGTTTTCACAATTTTCAAATAGTTATGACATTAAAGAGAATGAAATGGCAAAATAGGAATCATGTAGTCAATCCTATTTGATGAGGGGTAATTTGGCCTGACCCATTAGCATGTGGACATGTGGAGCGACCTGCTGATTAGATGACAACTCAGCATTTTTGGACACCTCAACAGGCCAGGTTAGTTCAGGCACCTTAGCCAAGACCGAGGTCTGAGCAGCTTGTAGTGTCCCAACTTGCTGAGGTGCCACATAGCCCTCTTCTAGAAGCTAGCCAACTGTCTTTGATCTCTTTGGGATCACGCTGCACAACAATAGACCTTATCCTTGTCTCACATGGATTGGAAGGACTTGCTGGATAAGGCTTATCACCTCACACGAAGTCCATCTTCGGGTGCGGAATGGACTCCGAGTCATGCAGGCCGGTGATCTCGGACACATTCCGTGAGGCCTACGGTAGCTTGTCTATATAAGGGCATCACCTCCAGCTTCACAAGGTACGTGCAATTTAGCTCTCTACTAGCATATATATACAACCTTCTAGCTCTCTACAAAGTACTCTTCACTAACTTAAGCATTAGAGTGCCCACACCAGGTAAAGTCCCCGGGACCTCTGATACTATTCTCTTGTAGTTCAACCCGGCTACATAGGAGATCGACGTTCGAGTTGCCTTCCAACAGGGAATGTTTAGATCGTGCATCATCACTATCTAATTGGAATAAGGCTTGGATGATGATGACAATGATACTATGCTAAGGGGGTGTTTGGCAACAACATTGGTTTTGTTTTTGAAAATGAAAATAATTGCTACATTAGCAAAAATTATATTGCTTTTGCTGATGTGGTAGCTGATTTTTGTTTTCAAAAACAAAACCAAACATGTGGGTGGCAATAATTACCCAATTCATGACATCCTAAATTATGTTGGACATGATTAATGATCATCCCTCAAGACAATTCAAAAAAAAAAAACTCAATATATTGGAAAGGTTGAAATACGTCACCACTTGTAACATGTCTTGTCCCCAATCTAAATCTCTTACAGCTAGGGGTACAACTTGGCCAACCTAGAAGCTTGGGCCCATTGTAGTGTAAAATCTTCAATTTTGGTTTTTGACTCGCATCTGTTGTTTTAAAAAACTTAAGCATTGAGGCATGAGGTTTATACCTTGAAGCGAGGTATATTGATTTTGCTCCAAGGCTTAGGCCTCACATCTTTGGTGTGAGACTTAAGCCTTTGTCAAATGAGGTGTAAACCTCAAGCCTAAGGCATGCAACATAGCTTGAGGTGTAAAAAGATGTAAGCCTCAAGTATCAATGACTATTTAGTGATTTAATGCAAATAAAAAGAGTGAAAATGAAAAATCAATAGGGCAAACCAAGTTCTATTAGTTTGTCTTATACTATGTCAAGTTTGAAAGGGAAACCTAGTACTACCTTTCCCTTATTTTCCCTACTTTTTTCTTTCAAACTAAATACAGCCTTAGTATTTAGGAGATCTCAATGCAAAAAAGAGTCAATCAAGTTCTTAGTTTATCTTGGATAAATCAAGTGGGATTTCTTATTATTCTAAATCTAATATTCCAAGTTTGTTATTTTCCCATTTCTTTTCCCAACAGATTTATTCTATTTTTATTGATTTTTGCATAGATCAAATTAATTAAGTTGTTTCTTTTCTTCCAAACTATTGGATGACAATAAATCTAATATCCATTATATGGATGATACTTCTTGTGTTTCATTTTTTTTAAATTGGTCATTTGAGTAATTTTTCAACCTTGCATTTTAAAACATGAAATGTAAAATATTTATAATTGTTAGTTGATTAATTATTATTTTATTTAATGCTTAAAATTTAGAACTTATTGTTTACAAATATTTATTTTATGGATATTTGTATCTTCCATCATTCTAACTTAGTATATTTATATATTATTATTATCATTTATAAACTTTAATTAATGTTTTTCTTAATTGTTGAGGCTTATACCTAGAAGCTTACGCTTCACCTTTTGAGGTCATTATGTTGTTAGTCTTTTAAAACCTCGCCTCCACCCGTACTACCACTTGCACCTTGGTGTGCACTAACCAAGAGGAAGAAGGCATGTATGTCCACTTTACTTCAACTCTTAAATGCGAGAATGAATGGGTATGATAACCTAAGAACTTTAATCCACCAGAATGCTACCCACACACATGAATTTGGGTGAATTTTCATTGGTCAGTGTACGCTTTAGTGGAAGCCATAAGAGCCTAGTTGTACAATCTGGTCCTAATCACCTTTTTGTTGCATCATCAATTTAATCTACTTCTGTGGTGGACCCCAAATTAGCTGCAATTGATTGTTGTGTTAGGAGCTATTTAAGGAATAATTGTAATAATATCCAAATTCGGTTGGGTATCCAACGGATATTGAAAATTAATATTCGAATTTAAGCCCGATTAAATATTTGAATATTTGATTTACTTCAAATTTAATTAATTAATTATTTTAGGTAATTAATAGATATATAAAATATATTTTATTTATATAAAGTATATAAATATATAAATTATCTATATAATTTAATTATCATACTATAAATTATATACAATATTTACATATTTTATATATTATATATAAGAATTAAATAATCATTCAAATTCAGATATTTATTAAATCGAATCAGGTCATATCTGAATTCGAATCCAATTAACTATTTGGTATGAATAAGATATCTGAATTCGATCTATTAAATATTCAAATTAACTGAATTTGGTTCGATTATGTCGAATCTCGAATTCAAGATCAGATTTTTGAATATTGTTGACACCCTTATCTATCTATCTATCTATCTATCTATCTATCTATCTATCTATCTATATATATATATATATATATATTAGAAATGGAAGCTCTCTATGCTCACTAAATGGAATCTAAGCATAACTTTAACTTTTATTATTTATCACATTGAGTTTTTAGTAATTACAAGAGTGCCATCAAAAAGTAATGATTAATCTCATTTTTTTGTTGTGTGTATAACTTTGATTTTTTACGTAATTACAATATTGCCACAAAATTGTTATTACTTTCTTTACTTTTCATTTATTTCTCTCTTTCCCCTCCCCCAAGAATTCAACCATTCCCATTGTAACATTATTTTTAATTTTCATTTATCTTTATTTTCAAATTTTCATTTATCTTCAACCATTCTCTCCATGAACTTTTAACATTATTTAAAGATCATAAATTTTTTTAATATATTTTTCAATTAATTAATATAATTAATTAAGTCTTCTAGTTATGTTTCATCTAGGCAAGCCCCCAAGTTGTGCACATATTTTATATTTTAATTTCATTTATTTATATGGAATTTATTTTTCTATTTTTTCATTCCAATTGTAGTATATGTATAGTGTGATATGATTTAGTTGTTTTCTCTTCCATTGATTTTTTTGTTATATATATATTTTTTTAAAATTTTAAATTTCACTTGAGATAAGCAGCCATTAATGCAGGTTACACTCTTCTCCACTCCAGTGGGTATTTGTTCAATTTTGCAAACGTGCAGATTTTTTTTCCTATCTATTCATTTCCCAAAGGAAAAGAGGTATCTCAAGTGTAATTGATGTCACTAGTTTGCTTTGATGCACTTGCTAAAGCGTCAAACAATGGAGTATTTTGCTCACTAGATTTTTTTTTATCAATAACTGTGGATTGAATTAATATTAAAAACATGAGAAAATTACAGGGCAAGGGGGCTAAACAATCTTAGCTCCCAAGAACAACCATTAAGCATCAAAAGAACAAAAATTACAAGACAGCCCAAAAAATAGAATGTCTGTTCACCCCTTGTTTAGCTAGACCATCTGCCAAAGTGTTTGCACTTCTTTTGCTCACTAGATTTCACTACCAATTGCCTGGATTTTTGAGTTAATGTTTTAATTTTTGGGTCATTTACTAAAACAACTCTTGCAGTTTCATAAATTTACTAAAACCTACCCTATACTTTATATTTTAATAAGGGAAATTTCCACTTTAATACCCTAAACTTTGGGGATAGTGTCAAGTTAGTGCCCAAACTTCCGAACATGTCACTGTAGTACTTAAAATTCTTGTCTAGTTATTTCTTTGCTTGAAATTCCACTTTAATACCCTGAACTGGTTGAGATGCTTGAAATTCTGGACTAATGAAGTCATTGTCTTCTACCTTTAGATCTGAAACACATTCTTGTCTAGTTATTTATTTGCTTTTAGTTATTGTTTCTCTCCATCATATTTCATGTTTTTTTCTCTTTTTTTTTTTTTTGAAAACAATCGGTTCAGTCTCAAAGTAGAAGACAATGAACAATGTCTTCTTTTGAAGGGTAGTTTTCACATTTTCAACATATAACAAACGGTCGGTTAACGATAGGGACCAACTTGACACTTTTTAAAAGTTTAGGTACTGAAGTGACACGTTTGCAACAGGTACTAACTTGACACTACCCCCAAAGTTTAGGGTACTAAAGTGGAATTTTCCCTTTTAATAAAACACCCCTATAGTTTGCAACCAATTTACTTAAGTGACCTTCTATTAAGAATTCATGTTTTTTATTCCAAATTAAAAGTACCCTAAAACTTTATACCAGGTTCTTGGAAAAAATAAGGTTTGAATTTCAAATCTATCAAAAAATGTTTGAGTTTAGTAGAATAAAGAAGAGAGAACAATGGCATCCAGGGTTTTTTATCAACAATGGTTTCTCTTCCTTCTTCAAACAGACAACAAATTTTATCAAATAGAGTTGTTTCCCATGTTTTGCTAGGGACAAGAATGACATTTCCATTTTTGTTTATTTTATAGATTAAGTAGGGGACTTGGTGTGTAATTAATTAACTAGAGAGAGAGAGAGAGAGAGAGAGAGTGGAGTGGGGGACTTGGTGTGTTTGAGAGGAGAGAGACTTCCCTCTATCAAGTTATATGATGACAACCTATTCAAATAATATTAGTCAGTTAATTAATTTATATTTTATATTTTTATAATATTATATTCAAGTGAACTTAGATCAATCAATTAATTTATATTTTTAATATTCTTTAACATAATTAATTTAACAATTTTATTATTTTTGTGCTTATACTTTTTCATTATTTTTTGCACTTTTAATATTATACCAACAACCTTCCTTAAATTTTAATTTCATTTTTTATGATTTTTACTTTTTTTCCATATAGAAATTTATCACTTTATATTTATATAAATGGGATTCTAAGGTAAGCTAAAGAGGAGGAAATGATTATTTTTAAGAATATTATTGAGGCTATTAATGCTATTTTTTTCTATATTTTAAGAAAATTAGTGTTAAATTTTTTTTTTCTATTTGTTCTTTCATTTGGCGATCTCCATTATTTAGACTAATGCCAAAGGCCCATTTTTGTGAATTTTGGTTAGGTGAAAGCTTTGGTGATGTAGTAGGTTGTGTAATCAATGATAATGCCTCATGCTAGTGATTAGGGGTGGATTCGAGCTGAATAGTATGAGGCTCGAGCTTGGCTTGCCTAGGAAGTATAAGGGTCGAGCTCAAGCTCGGCTCGAGTCATAGCCTCGTAAGCTCAAGCTCGAGCTTGATTTGAGAAAAAAATTTATAAAAATTAAAAATTATATATAAAAAATATTTTTTATTTGATATTTAAAAAAATAAGAATTATAATATTTTATTATATATATTATTTTCTATATATATATATATATATATATATATTTGAGCCGGCTCGCAAGCCTCACGAGCCGAGCTCCATTAGGCTCGAGCTTGCTTGTTTATTAATCAAGCCTGTAATTTGGGCTTGAACTCGAACTCGAGCTTGGTTGAAACCAAGCTGAGCCGAGCTCGAGTAGCTCATGAAGAGCTTGACTTGTGGCCAACCCCTACCAGTGATAAAATACATGGGACCCACAATAAGGGGTTGAATGATTGGAATCCGGATTAGCTTAACTCTTTGTCTATGTATCAGGTTATGGGACCAATGATAATGCCCCACACCAATGATAAAATATGGCCCCATGTATTTTATCATTGGTGTGGGGCATTATCATTGGTCACATCTTGCTAACAGCTATTGCATTCAGCTAGTTCTATCTTAAATGGTGTGGGTTCGATATATTTTTTGACAACACATGAATCAAAATAGAGAGAGAGAGGGAGAGAGAGGTTATGTGGGTCCTGATGCCAAGAGGTTATGGGCCTTGTGTCATAATTAGGGGGAATAGAGCGGCTTATGTGGGACCCTATAGGGCTTAGTGCCGGGTGTTAGCATAGAGAGAGAGAGGCTATGTGGCTTTTAGTTTCTAGGCAATACTTTTTTATTTTAATGAAAATAATTTATTTTTCTTTTATTCAAAAAGATAGTTTATTTTTCTTTAACAAATTATTTTTCTTTTTCTAATGACTTTTAATCTTGCAACCCCCTAAATAAAATTATTTATTTGAAAACTATTTATTTTTTTCCCTTGCAACGTAGGGGTCCTCATTAGTTATTATTAAAGGCTGTGCTTGAAAACAATGCAAATGGAGTGTAAATCACAGTTCAGCGTAAATTTGTACTCAGATTCACTTTGGACTGTTTGGCAACATTACATTTATGCATTGATAAATGACAGATTGATGCATATTTACATTGATAATATGATGTAAAAGTACATCAATAAAAAATAAGTAAATTTGCATTCAAGTGGACTTTTGATAAAAAAAATATATATATATATATACTTTATTGGAATTCATGTTTGCATCCATTACAACTAAAAGTCTATTTGATAAGAAGATAAATTTGCCAGTGCAAAACTAACCCTATTTTACAATTTATATAAATCTTTTTACACTCTACATATTTGTATCGTTTTCAAACACGCCCGAAAAGGCAGAATAATGAAACAACTTTAACCAATCAAAACCCTGTAACCACTTTTATAACACCGGTTGATTGGTTACAAGTTTTTCTAATATCATGTCTTCGGATGTCATAATTGAACCCTATTATTACACATATCCTAACACAACCATCGAGTGCAACTAATTCAGGCTCCAAGGGATTGGATTAAATTGATGGTGTGTGGCAGATATGGGAATTATTAAGACCAATCCGGATCTCTAGGCACTTACACCATCCATAACCAACAAAATAATCCGTTTCAATTCACTGGCTCTGTCTCCTCACTAACAGAATTTGGGCTCGGATCTGATACCCACAAGCTGTTCCTACTTGGGCCACATTCCTACCCACACGATATTGCAGTTGTCAATACAGAGCGGTAGTGTTATGTGGGATCCAAAGTGACAAAATTTGGTTCTCTACTCCGGTGACAGATGGGTTAAGTTTTCTTCTTTGTCAATGAGGAGATAGAGCCAGTGTTGCCACTCTTTGCCTTTTTATTAAGGACCTCTGCGGTAAGTTTGTTTATTTTTGGATAGTAGTTAAGGTTGCGTTTGCTAAGAACGTAAACATTGAACTGAACATGTTTGTTTGCAATGCAAATCTAATATATATATATAAACAAAATACCGAGTGGGTATATACAAGTTTTTTTAGTAAAGTGACATACCTTCATCGTCTCTTGACTATGGGTGGCTTTTGGAAATTCCATCAGGGTTCCAACAACCGTCGTCCCAATAACAATTACAGCCGTGCATTGGAAACATCTACCTCCATGACAAGAGATGTTTCTAATATATGATTGCAATGACTGTTGGGATTAGATCCAGATTTTAGAGTTCTTCCTAAAAAAATGGTTCAATTATGATATCGGAAAGATAAGATATCGGAGAAACTTACACCCAATCAATCAATATCAAAGTAGCAGTGACCAAATTGATCAGTTCATAGGAACGCTTTGAGTCAAAGCTCTTTCGGTAACATATCTTTTCGGAAATCTTTTTTTTAGCGTTGTTGCCTTGCGAGTATGTGATGTCAATGCCTTAGAATTTATTGCAATCTCTGGTGTGTAAGCATTTTATTGAGAGAACCAATGCGAGCTCCTTCTTTCATTTTGGAAAGGTAGAGAATAACGTTTCTGAAGCGCGGATGGAATCTCGACCTTGATGAGATGAGTAATGAGTTCACTACCAACTACCAAGGCAGAATCAAAGGCGCCCACCCAATCCATGTTGTGGCGTATGTGGCCTTGTTATCCACCGTCGGAAGGAAAGAATTCCAAGTTTTACTTCTTATGCGTCACAGAGTTCTGGGAAGTAGATGCACGAGTCCGACCGTCTGTTGAACCAACACCCTATCTTGTCATTCTTGCGAATATTGACCATTCGCTGCAGCTTCCCCTCCCCAGTTTCTAGACTCTCCACTACTTCATAAGTTACGACTGTTGTTGTGTTATATATAGCTCGTTCAAAATTCTCTAACCCATTTGTTTAGTTGTGTTTTCAGCATTTGCACAAACCAGTGCATTCAACCAACAACTTATACTCTCTCCCACTTTGGCTGACTAATTTGGTTGCTGTTTTGTTTAACATATATAGAAAGAACTGATGAATGAGCATATCTTCTTATCGATCGTTTTTTTCTGCTACTTCCTCTTTCTCCATTTTAGAACTCTTTTTACACTCTAATGGAGGTGTGCCAGCTGCTATCTCTCTCCTGCTGGTTGCTAGTTGAGACTTGGGATGAATCTCGGTTTTATCTGGGTTTGGGGATTCTTGGGTTTGTAGGAGTTCACTTTCACTCCTTCCATGAATCTGAATGCACCAGGACACAGGAGGGACTTCATGGAAGGAGGGAAATTGAACTCAGTTTGGGGTAATTGAGTAATTCCCTACGCAAGAAATGTATCTTTTCTCTATACAATTAAAAATGTATAAAATTAATGTGTTCCACAAATGAGTTTGCATCCAATAAGATGTATAATTAGGGGTGAGTAAATGGTTAGGCTCTATTTGGAATCAAATGGAACCAACCTTGCTTCTGCATTAAACTGACCCTATATATCCAGCCTGTTACTGGGTAGAGTCTGGCTGTAAATGCTTAGAACTGACCCTACCCAATCTGCTATTGGATAGAGTCTGGTTTCAAATTCTTAGAACCAACCCAGTTCTAGATTCTAGGAGTTTACGCTACTTGAACCAATCCCTTAGTTGATGCTAGTGGAATAAGTCTTGGAACTAAACTTGTCTAAAAATAAATCCCAGAATACTTTGAGGATGTAATGATGTGAACCCAAGACTCATGTTCCATGGTCTCACTTGACCATTTAGGGGGTGTTCAAAAACAAAACCAACCATGTTAGTTGAACAACTCCTTAATCACTTGAGTGATTTGATCAATGTTTTTTCAATTTAATATTTGAATATGTATAATAACTAATGCAAAAGTTATCACAAAATTTAAATTATAATAATAATTTTTTAACTATATTATTATTATTATTATTATTATTGATGAAAATTAAGATTTTAAAAAACACGTTCTATTTTTTGGGAGAAAGGATTAAAGAAAGAACAGATTCCGCAAGAAAACCCTGAAACCAACAAGGCCAGAATCAACATTAAAACTGATTTTGATAAAATAGGTTCTGGTTCCAAAAGCCTGAAACCAACTTCTACAATATCGGTAAGGATTAAAGAAAGAACAGGTTCCACAAAAAAATAAAAAAAAAACTGAAAAACCAACAAGGCCCGAATCAACGTTAAACTAATCTTGATAGAATAGGTTTTGGTTCCGAATTTGGAACCAAACTTCTACAATATAGGTTCTAGGTTATGCCTTAGAACTGAACCAAATCCATGTTTACCATTATGTAACTCTCCTAGAGAAATAAACATACTCAAGGATCTGTACCAGTGTTTTCGAACCACCATTGATTGGGACAGTTGGATTGTTTGGCTTAAGAACCGTTTAAGCAACTGGTTCTGTTTCACCCCTAACTTGTTCCTTGACCAAAACTCTTGACTTGGTCAGTGACCCATTGACTTGGGTAATGGAATTGTCGACAAGGTTCAAAGTATCGATACGATATACCCGATACAGGGTGTATCGTATCGTATCTTTTAAAAAAGATAAGATACACTACGGACCGTTGTTTCCAGGTGTTTCGAGCCCCTAATTTTTTTTTCATAATAAAAAGCATCTTATATACTTCCCAAAAAACCAAACTTTGAAAAAAAACTATCAATCATTTTTAAGTACCGATACAATACGACCGGAATTGGTATCGTATCGATACTTTAAACCTTCATTGTCGATCCATTCGACGTTTTTTTTTAATGATTTTTAATTATTTTAAACAAATACGGGCCATCCGTTCAAACCGCTTACCCAAAACCGGTGGCCATGCTTTTGTGAATCGGTTTTTAAAACATTGATATGTAGGGTCATTATAACCAGATATGAACCAGCAAGGTATCAACTGAGTACTGACGTTCACTTCTGGTTTCATGTAAACAGTTATATATGTTCTTGCTGCCGGTCACAGGGATTGTTTGTAGCAAGTCCCGTGAGTGACAGGGAAACCTACGGGGAAAAAGACACATTTGCGGTCGGGAAAATTAAAGGTAATGAAGTTGTTCCGAATATTGATATTTTATGAAATTTTGTGATGAACTGATGGTCATAAACTGAAGATCTTCTTCTCTTTATTCCTAAAACCATTGAAATCTGTAGAAATATCAGTGTCAGTGGGGCTTTGATTATTCCTAAAACCGTTCGCGTGATTGGAGGACGCGTGTCCTCTGCTCGTGTAAACGTTTGAAGCATGTGCGAGGTTGTTTGAAACGTTTGACGCCGTTAGCTTTCAAAACCCACTTTTTCGAGTCCCCTCCTCTCGCTCGAGTGTGGCAGGTTCTCTTCTCCCTCTCTCTGCTTCCATCCACCCGACGGTTCTCTTCTCCCTCTCCTGTAAGTGAACAAAAAAATGATAAACAGAAAAATAAAGAGAAACAAGTTAAGAATAAGAAGAAGACTTACTGGAAAATCGGACCACTATATTTCTTAGGAACAACCAGAAATTGAGAAGACTGGAGCTTAGGACGCAATAGAAACACAGTGAATTCCCAATGCATCTGGATAAAGCCCACACAAGAAATGAATGGAGTCCTCTCGGTCGGGCTTCGCTGCATCTTCATCTCAATAACCGATTAATGCCGTCCTCATCTTCATCTCCACCACCAGGAACAATGTTGGCTAACCGCATAACTGATATACTTATCTCTTCATTGCCATAAGTTCGTCGGAGCACTGGACCGTTTGAATCGAGTGCGCCTTTCAGGATTGTGAAAGGAGCCGGTGGGTTCACCTTCTGTGAAACACAAAACGTGGACAGATTTAGGAGAAGTGCTTAAACCCTAGACAAAATTAGGGGAGATAAATAGAAACTCAACACAAATTTAGCTCGACTATTTCTGAGAAATATAGAGAAGGGAGAGTTTGTTTGATGGATTTACTGGTGGTGGAGTCATTTTAGAGACTTCGAGGTTGTGCTCTTTCAGCTAGCGGAGCACGATAGAGTCGACGGTGGAGCAAATGGAGGAGAAGCGACAATTTGATATTGATGAAGGTAGATTTGGCCCGACCTCACAAGTTATGCGACACGTGGCAAAAGCAACAGCTCGGCACAAAAGCAAGCCTAAGGCGCAAGCACCAAGGGGAGAAATCAGCGGTCCGAACTCCTTACTAGGGGGCCCGAACTCACCTTTGCCCCAAACCAAAAAGTAATCCAAACTGGTCTGCCTTGTAATAGCTCGGGATACCCCTCGCCGAATTGGCCTACCTTGTAACAGCTCGGGATGCACCTCGCCGAACTGGCCTGCCTTGTAACAGTTCGGCGAGGTGACCTGCCCTATATATACCTCTGAACTCAAGACTTCGCCTCGCTCACCACTCCACCACATCACCTTCAGGGCACCAAAACCAAACAAACCGTATTATGCCTGACACTGAGGAAGTCTTTACCCGAGGGCGCCGCACCTGACTAACTTGGGATCTAACGCCTGACGGCCGCACTCTAAAAGACCACCTGCCACCGCCTCCTGACACCGCCATCTCTAGTTGGAGAGACGGTTAGGTAGTGACGGTTCCATCCCAACAAAAAGGACGACGGCCGAACTGACAGACGCAAGAGTAATCATACCCGACCTGACAAGGGCCTCGGAGCAAGTGCGCGAAGTGATTATAAAAGCCCTCTGCCCCCAACAAACAAGGTATATGAACTTTGCGCTATCTGGTCTACACTTCGCCTTTGAGAGATTACTGACTTGAGCTTCGGAGCTATCCCATCGGGTTCCCCCTGGAGTTCTCCCATCTTTCCCGTTTCAGGCTCCCCGACGCTCCAGCCCAGAGGCGAGTTCTTTGACAGCTAAGACCGACCGGATTGCGCTCCATCAATTGGCGTCGTCTGTGGGAAAGCTTCCAAAAAGCCTCCCTCTAAATCTCTTTTACCTACCCTTCTTCCAAAAACTCCAACACTGAAATGGCCTCCTCCAGCAGTGCCGAACGTGGAACCAAAACAGCCACTACCGGAGAACAACTTCATGTTCCGGCGGTGTGCATTGGGCAGTTCACCATCCCCCTTTCAGTGGATGGGATCCCAAGTCTGAATGTGCCACAAGCGGTGGCACCTCTGAACACTCCCTCGCTGAACATTCCCCTTCCACCCCCCATCGAAACGAACTTCGCGGAACCAACTGCTGTCCCACTAGCAGCCCGCCAAAACCAGCTAGATGACCTCATGCAATGCATGCGGGCAATGCAGGCCCAAATGCAGCAATTCCAGCAGCACCAACTCCAGCAACACCAGGTGTTGCACCACCTCTCCCAACACAATTATCAACAACAGTTCCCTCAGCTACCCTTGAACCAACCACTGCTTCCACCCCGACACCCCATTTCAAAGCCGGTCAAGGCCTCCCCTCAAAGTGGACGACCTCACCAAGGAGAGGCTTCCCGACCACAGAACCCCCCTAATAGTCAGTCCTCATCCCCGGGCCGAAAGCAAAGAAAGATCACCCCCGCCTCAAAGCCCGCGGGTGGGTCAAGAACCTCGCCAACAAAGTCAACTCGACCCTCCAAGCTCGAGTTCCCATTCACGAAGAACCGTTTAAGCGCCTTAGTAAGGCAGTCGAGGGATACGGCTCGGTTTGTAGAACCTACATCAGTCCTACTTGAAGAGTTGTCTGAGCTATCAAAGCTAGACATCGAGGAAAGTAGGTGGATTCAGGAAGGTACTCACCGGAAGAAAGTTTTGAAGTCTCCGGAGACGGGAACAAGCCAAAAAACCTTGGAGGCTAAGTAACCAGCCTAGACGCGAGCTGAAAAAACTTGGACGCGAGCTGAAAAACTTGGACGCGATCTGAAAAGTTGGACGCGAGCTCAATAGGCAAACTGCAAAAGTGACAAATCGACTGGGGTCCCCCACTATTTATTGCTATAGTAACCAAGAGCCAACCGTGCAGATCAAAGACGATCCGATGACCTACATTCTCGCTGACCGCACGTCCCCTGAGGTCGAGACGTGATTGGCGCACGTCTTTCCGAAAAGAGCGAAACGTCAGCGCACGTCTTTTGAAACCGACATCGCGCCGGCGCACGTCTTTCTGAAACTGACCGCGCCGCACGTCTCCCAGCAACTGACAAAAACCGCCAGCGCACGTCCCTTCAGAATGGCAGTGGCGCGCTTTTTTCAAATTTAAATACCCGCTGTCACATCCTAGCGGCACAAATTTTTGAAATTTAAACGCGTGCTGTCACGACCGTCAACATTTATGAGCAGTAGAAACGTTTCCCGCCTTCTTGGAATCGAAGAACCCTGGCAAAAGCAACTCGTGCAGTCAAGATTCGAAGAACGGGACAAATCCACCTACCACCTCGCAAAACTCCCCGCACCAGGGCAAGACCCTTGGCGCGAGGAGTGGGGGGCAATTGCTGAAGGAAGATTTGGCCCGACCTCACAAGTTATGCGACACGTGGCAAAAGCAACAGCTCGGCACAAAAGCAAGCCTAAGGCGCAAGCACCAAGGGGAGAAACCAGCGGTACGAACTCCCTACTAGGGGCCCGAACTCACCTTTGCCCCAAACTAGAAAGTAATTTGAACTGGCCTGCCTTGTAACAGCTCGGGATACGCCTCATCGAACTGGCCTGCCTTGTAACAGCTCGGGATGCACCTCGTCGAACTGGCTTGCCTTGTAACAGTTTGGGATGCACCTCGCCGAACTGACCTGCCCTATACATACCTCTGAACTCAAGACTTCGCCTCGCTCACCACTCCACCACATCACCTTCAGGACACCAAAACCAAACAAACCGTACTATGCTTGACACTGAGGAAGTCTTTACCCAAGGGCGCCACACCTGACTGACTTGGGATCTGATGCCTGACGGCCGCACTCTAAACGGCCATCTGCCACCGCCTCCTGACACCGCCATCTCTAGTTGGAGAGACGGTTAGGCAGTGACGGTTCCTTCCCAACGGAAAGGACGATGGCCGCACTGACAGACGCAAGGGTAATCATACCCGACCTGACAAGGGCCTCGGAGCAAGTGCGCGAAGTGATTATAAAAGCCCCCTGCCCCCAATAAACAAGGTATGTGAAATTTGCGCTATCTGGTCTATACTTCGCCTTTGAGAGATTATTGACTTGAGCTTCGGAGCTATCCCACCGGATTCCCCCCGGAGTTCTCCCATCTTTCCCATTTCAGGCTCCCCAACGCTCCAGCCCAGAGGCGAGTTCGTTGACAGCTAAGACCGGCCGGATTGCGCTCCATCAGATATCATATGCCATTGGTCCATGGTGGCACCGGTGCCGGCGAAGAGCTTCCTCAACATCCTCTTTCGTTATTCTTCCCGCTAGGTTGATGGTTCTCCGCACCCTGTATGTGGAATTTATTTGTGACCGTGTTTTTGAAATAGAAGTATAGAATCTGGCGAATAGAGCCGACTCGGATTTTGTGACCGTGTTTTCTCTTGCCGCTCGAAGAGCCTCTTGAGACGCGATTTCACGACAGGCTTAACCGCGATTTCACAAAAGACTCTTCAAGCAAATGGCCATCTAATGGCTGGATCTTGAAAGGAGGCATGTTCTTTAACGAGACTAAAACCAGAGAAATTCTCTTCTGCCTTCAACTGCTGCTCTCCATTTTCAAGAGCGGTTAAAACAAGGCTCGTGAAAGACGTGACTGCGAAGAACGGAGATACGGACATTCAGGCGATGTATAGAAGGATCAATTGCCGGAGTTCTCATTTCTCCGGCGACGAACAGAGATTTTAAGCAAAGTGGAATTTCAGATAGCGTGGGTTTTGAAGGCTTAACGGCATCAAACGTTTCAAACAACTTCCCGGCATGCTTCAAACGTTTACACAATTGGAGGATGCGTGGACGGTGCCCTGACTGAAGCAGCCCGGACCGAAGCCGGACTCGCCAGCAACTGTTACTAATCTTGGAGACCGGTGGGTGTGATGAAGCCCGATCTTTTGTTAGGTGAAAAATACATCACGTGGGGTTTTATGCAATTCCAAGATTTACCAGGTAGGCAAGTTGGCCGATGTGTATGCCAAAAGATATGGTGACAATTTTTAGTTGACCCTTAATGTCGGAATCAATTCATAATATGGCCTATCATAACATGCCACGTCCGTAAAAACGTAGGACCCACGTATATGTACCTGACGTGACAAGCATTGGGAAAGAATAGTCAACTGAGACAGCTTTGTTAACCAGAGAAGACTATTAGCTAGAAATGTGGATACCTAATTACGAGGGTAAGAGTAATTATTGCAGCATTTTGCTGACTGCTGAGTGTTTGAATTAAGTCCTGTGTGTGTAATATTCTGTCCATTTTGATGGGTTCTTTGTCTTCCTTACATGTCTGGCCGGCCTGGCCGAAGGTTGAAGAGCGGTCTCTAGCATCAGGCCTCACCAGAGTTCACTGAACTCGATGGAGAAGAAACCTGGTGTATACACTTACGACGCGCAATGGCCGGTTTGTGCAGTAAGTTGGTCAGTTCGTCGCGATAAGAAACACCGCCTCGCCATTGGAAGCTTCCTGGAAGAATACAGTAACAAGGTGGAGCTGGTGCAGTTCAACCAAGACACGGCCGATTTCTCTAATGACAGTCGCCTTGTCTTCGACCACCCTTACTCGCCAACGAAGCTTATGTTCTTCCCCTCCGAGGATACACTGAACCCTGATATAATTGCAACGTCCGGCGACTATCTGCGGCTGTGGGAGATTCATGACGATCGGATTGAGCTCAGGGCCCTTCTCAATGGGAACAAGAGCAGCGAATTCAACTCGCCTGTCACCTCATTTGACTGGGCGGAGTTCGACCCACGTCGAGTAGCAGCCTGTAGCATCGACACCACCTGCACAATCTGGGACCTAGAGAAAGAGGCTGTCGAATCTCAGTTGGTGGCACATGATAAGGAGGTCTATGATGTTTCTTGGGGAGGGCCCGGAGTTTTTTCTTCAGTCTCTGGGGACGGCTCGGTCAGGGTGTTCGACATGAGAGACAAGGAGCATTCCACCATTATCTACGAGAATAGCAGCCCGGAGACTCCATTGTTGCGTGTGGAGTGGAACAAGGCTGACCCAAAGTTCATTGCGACGGTTGGGATGGACAGTAATAAGGTGGTGATCATGGATATTCGATTTCCGACCTACCCAATAGTGGAACTCAGGAGGCATAGGGGGAGTGTGAATGGAATCGCTTGGTCGCCGCACGTCGGACGGCAACTGTGCTCAGTAGGGGACGACTCAAGAGCCTTGATATGGGAACTGCCGCTGAATGGGGTTCGACCAGAGTCCGGTGATGATATAGAACCTGTTATGTGGTATGGAACAACAGCTGAGATCGTTCAGGTAAGGTGGTCATCGTTGGACTCAGATTGGATAGCAGTTGCTTTTTTGAATAAATTGCAGATCTTGAGGGTTTGAAGACTTGATTAATTTTCATTAGTTGATGCTATGTTAGTATTTATTATCAGGTATCATGAATTTAATAGAAACAGAGGCCCTCTTGCTCTTGCTTCTGCTTCACATGAAAGTACAGTTAGGTTCTGTTTGCTTGCAGTGCAAATTGGACCGAATACAAATTTTATATCCGGTTCAGTTTTGCATCTGTTTGTTTGTAGATGTAATATGCACTCTTACAAATTTTCTCTTTGTTTGTATCCGGATTGAGCCCCAGTCAAGCCTAATATATCCAACCTGGCCTGGCCAACATTGAAATTTGCATATATTTATAAATGTATATATGCAAATTTACAAACATATATGTATGTTTACATGCAAATATGTATCTGTATATGCATTTATAATGTGTATAATCAGCTTAGGCTCGGATTGGGATAATATCAAGCCCAAACTTTTGCACCCAGGCCCAGTCCAAGGATGACAAATCCAAGCCCATCCCATGTACGTAAAATTGCAAATTGGATCGGCCTATGCTTGGGTTGGGCCTGCTCAAATTGGACGTTAAATATAAAGTGGTGACCACAATCACCACATCATCTTGCTTCTTACCAGGATCCCAATCAAATAACTCTTGGCATATCTCCATTCTCTTTCATATAAAGTGGGGGCTACTTCATTTTACTTCCGATTTCGTTTCCCACAGAGAAATAAATCAAAAATTACATTCAACTTAATTGCACTCCATACATTTACAGTGGCACAAATGAAATTTCACTACATAACCGAGTTTTAAGATCCCAGTGCCTTTACGTCCAGACAACCACTCCAAAAATTTAGTTCATTTGGTGAAATATGTGCTTAAGGTTTAAAATATCGATACAAACTGATACATCGGTAGGGGTATACTGACCTGTATCAAAACTCACTCATCTTTTTTTTCCTTTGAAACTGGTTCAGAGGGATTGGTCTAAGGCTGGTCTATTCCCTGAACCAGGTCACACCCCGATACAACTCCTGTAGGGGCATATCATTAAGCCAACAATATGATATGCCCAATACGGAACATATCCTATCGAAATTTTGAACCTTTTTGTGCTATTTAGTGTTATCTGTTTCAATTGTGGGATCATAATGCTCATTGCCCACTAAATGTTAGGGCATCACAAGTACATAAGAAATGTTCAATTAGGGTGTTTGACAATGTAAATGATTAGTATCAGAAAGAAGTTGATGAATTTAGTCAATGGAAACAATTCAGGAAATGAGTAGTAGCAACCGATTCATCCCTAAAAGAGTTAGTTAAAAAATATAGCTGTTGTTGCAGGGGGTAGGGGTGCAACTTGGGTTTGGATTCCTTAGTTGAAGATTTTATACATGCTTAGCTCATTACCTCAACCCAGCCCACCCAGCCCATCCATGTATGATAGCATTTCATAATTCCGAAGGTTCAGTTTGGAAAGAATAAAGATAGAAATATGTTCACTACAAATACATATAAAATACAAAGGATTTGCACTCTAAATATTTGTATTTATACTCTTTTCAAACTGAGCCTGAAGGACTGAGGAGATGAGGCTACCAATTCAAGTATGATAGCTTTTCAACGATAAGCTAGTCAGCATGGCTGTCTAGGTGGACTTGGACCCAAGCCTAAAGGAGAGCTGTTGGCCACTAAGCAAAAATACCTAAATGAATAATTAACAAAGCTCGTAATGAGGTCCATGGCTTTGGAGTATTAGAGATAGGGGTCGTAAACTCGTAATCTTTATCCAACATGCACTCAACCCATTAGAATCCATCCAAACCCATCCTTTATTAGCGGGTTGGGAATGGGATGAATCATTCATTGGGTAGATTTAAATGGATTGGTTTTGGTTTAAGTTGGGTCATGGTACTTATTTGGTTAGTTTTTTATGAATAAAATTGAAGGCACACCCAAGGTTTAAAGTATAGATACGTATCAGCCCATATCAGCTGATACATATCGTATTGAGAGCTTCCCGATATGCCCCTACAGAGGTGTATTGGGGTTTTGACCGGTTCAGGGGGAGGATGGACCTTAAACCGGCCCCTTTGAATCAGATTTGAAAAAAAAACTATCGATATGCCAACAGGGGTGTATCTGGTGTATCAATATTTTGAACCTTGGGCACACCTCACTTTATGGAGATACGATAGTAGAGATGTGATCAAATGTTTTTAGAATTCTTTTTTATATTCTATACTTTTATGTGTTTTCATCTTTTTTAATTATTATTATTATTATTATTATTATTATTACTTAATTGTGACATCAAAGGTACTTAAGGAGAGGAAATTGAATGAACAGAAATGTAATAATTCAAATTGCATTTTGTGTCCTTACAATTAGAGGGACCAAATTCAAAAATATGGGTGCAACTTGGGTTGCTCCAATCTAACCCTGGATAAATCCATTTGCAATTTTGGGCTTTTTTATTTTTTGGATTGGGCTATGGCCTAGTCCAAAGTAACCTAGCCCAACTTGAACTTAGCCCAGCCTTGGTCCAACTTACAATTAGAGAGGGACCAAATTCAAAAATATGGGTGCAACTTGGGTTGCTCCAATCTAACATTGGATAGGCCCATTTGAAAATTTGGGCTTTCTTATTTATTGGATTGGGCCTAGGCCTAGTCCACAGTAACTTAGCCCAACTTGAAGTTAGCCCAGCCTTGGTCCAATCCAAGTTGATTGATCACCAGAGCCTGGCTTGGCCTGGCCTGGGACCCAATCTTAGTATTAAATTTTAGTGCAGGTTGGGCCTGAATTGGACAGATTGAACTTGACCTTGGGCTCAGTCCAGGCTCAGCCTTGGGCCCAATTCATAGGATTGGGCCTGGGTTGACCTTAAACCTGGTCTGGCCTGCCTGACTTGCACCTCTACTGAGATAGTCCTGGTTGTTGATGGTTTTGATTGGGTAACGGGCAAACCACCCGTTAGATTCGTTCAACTCATGACCATTTGGCTTTCCTTGAATCTGTGTCAGTTGTTAAAACATTGTTATATGGATTTTATTAAGAGTGCAAAAAAAAAAAAATCTCGGGGTGGCTTGAATTATCATTTTACACAGTTTCAGGCTCAAGTTGTGCAGTTGGGTCCAAGGTTTTTAAAACTGAACTGGACAACGAATCGGTTAGGGGTCCAGTCTCTAGGTTGAACCAAATAGATGGCTCGTTCTGATAAAAATAAAAAATTAAAAAATAAAAATTGATCAAAACCGTTGGACAGTTCGAACAGTTCAACCGCCTGAGTCAATGATTTGCTGACCAAATCAACGGTTTTTGGCAAAATAATGATTCTGGAGTAAAATAAAACCGATCACCTGACTGATTCCCGGTTTTCTGGTCCAGCCCAATTTTAAAAACCATGGTTGAATCCATTCAAATATTGACAAAAGCGGAAAAGCCTAATCCGAGCCACCCAAGTTGCACCCCTATTTTATGTGGTACTGATAGAACGAGTTCATCAGTTAGAAAGGGTCCTTTTCGTTCTTAAATAAAGGGCAAATGCCAGGAAGCTCTGCGTTCCAAAACAAAACCGTGTAGTAAACGTTACCAAGTCTAAGTCCTGATACAAATGCCGGTGCAAAAGCATCTATATCTTAGGTAGCAATAAAGAGGTCTGAGAAAGGCAAGTTTTGTCTTTGTATTGTCTAACTCTAACTTGTACGAGTGCAACGATCAATCAATTAGAACAATAAAACTAAAGCTTAACAGGGACTGGTTTGAGGCTACTTCCAGCTTTGCTGGGACAAAATAATGCACAGACCACGTTACCAATAATAAAGTGTTATCGCTCCATAACCATGGCGGTTGACCCGATTGACTCACTGGGTAAAAACTCTTTCCCTATCATATATTTTCCCTATCACATATTTTTCCTTTTAATTTAACTAAGCTAGATAATGACTAGTTGACCACCCCGTACTATTAGGCGCAACTACTTCTACTTGTCTTCTCCTGTCAATTTTGTGCGGGACCCGTTATTTAAGTGATAAATATGGGTTGAGTTTTTATTTGATTTAGAAGATTAAATTAGATTTTTATCCATTTTACTAAAGAAATCGGACCCACAACGATGACCCATGTGAGGTATTGAAAGTCTTTTACTCAATGTTTTAAAAAACGGCCTGGAATCCAATCGTTCTGGTCAGTGGTCACTGGTTTTCAGGTTGATGGTTTGATCGATTGGTCCGAATGGATGATTTGTTTTGAAAAAAAAATTAAAAAAAGGTCAAAAATTATTGAACGGATCAATAGTTCAACCATTTAAGTTAATGGGTCATTGATCGATTCAACGATTTTTTACCAGAGACCAGATTTGGGATAAAACAGAACTGATTGTCTAAATAGTTCCTAGGGTGAATGGTCCAATTGTTTGTGACAACGATGGTTTGAAAACTATGCTTTTACTTCGTTTATTACTTAGCTAGCGGGGCCCATGAAAACCTGATGTTTAATGTGCGAATAAAAGGGATTAAAAGTAACTTATTTCATTGAAAGAAATCATAAATTAATATAAGTAGAGGTACAATTAGGTAAGGATGGCAATTTTTCCATGAAATCAGGCCCCATACAAGGAAGGGTTGAAGGGACGATGTTTGCATATAATTCCCCAAACCTATTTTAAATTTGATGGTAAACTATTAAAATATCCCTATGTTTAATATTAATTTTTAAAATACCTTTAAATTTCCCCTAAATTCCTAAAATCCAATTTCAAAAATACTTCCAAATTCTCATAACCATATTTGTAAAATAACTCTAAAATTTAACATATTTTTACCTCACTTCCTTCGGACAAGAAAAATTTGGGAATTTGGGAGGGGGTGTCCTGCCCTGAACCTGCCCCCACCGATAGAATATCCTATTAATTATAATATTAATTATATACACATATTCAAAATATACAATTATATTTTGCATATAATATGCATATATTTTTATGTTAATTATTTATATCAAAAATTAAGATTTGAGGCCAAATAAAGGCATTTCTTTGGCAAAAATAGTGGGACAATGTGCCTTTACATCTTTGGAATTTATAGATTGCAAAGAGCTACCCAAAATAAAATAAAAAAGATGACCCTAGCTCAACCACCAAGTGCAAAGTTTTCACATTCAAAAGTTTTTGTATTTTTGTATAAATTGTATTTGTTGGCGAAGGACATTGGCTATTGGACATTGGCCATTAGGTAGTAAAAATTGAGATCGGCTTAGGGCAAGCCCATGCCCACACTGTTCCAACCACCATTTGTAACCTTGCATTTGGAATATCTTCCCATGAAATAAAATATATAAATATGAGATATTTTCAATGTAAGGCTGTAAAGGCTGCTCTAATGGGCTTTGCCTTGACGAAAGCTGAACTTATAAAAATCCATATTGACGGTTTTTGAGACCTAGGAGACTACTAGCATAGAGATTCTTTGAAGAATGAAAATTAGCAATGTGGGGTATGATTTTATGATTTTTTTTAATATATTTTACGACTTTCTTAGTGATGTAGCGCGATCTGGTCACTCCTAGCTGGCATGGACCTCATTCCTAACTGGTGACGGACAGCACCTGAGAAGGGGAAGAAGATGAAGGATTCCCAGGGAGCTCGCCCGACGGGAACACTTCGATGCTTAAGTTAGAACTCGATGGAAAGCTTAGAGAGTAGTAAAGGAAAATGAGCTAAGAGTGGAGATGCACGCTTTTCGATTACCTTTTTCCTTGGGAGTCGGAGCCCTTATATATTAATGCTCTGTCAAATCGGGTGTAACCGCCTCTAATTTTCTGCTATAGCCGTTATTTGCCAAGCTGATTCGATTGGTGTAGGTATCCATCACAGAGTACGGTTCTGTTAGTTGAGAGACGTTATGTAGAGCCGTTGTGCACGACGCAGCCTGACGTGAGACATGGGCGCAGTCCTCTAGACTGGCAGGTGCTGCATTGCTAGACAAGAGACGTGGGAGTAGTCTGACAAGCACAGTCTTGTCGAAGACTCTGGGTTACTCAATAGCAAGCTCCAATGTAGCGAGCTCCCTTGTAGCCAACTCCTCTGTAGCGAGCTCCCTTGTAGCGAATTCTTTTGTAGCGAGCTCCAATAGCGAGTTGCCTTGCAGCAAGCTGTTCTGTAACATGCTGTAGCAAGCTGTCTTGTGGTGAGTTGTTCTGCTAGGGTTTTAGCGAGCTCATTACACCGAGTTGTGGCCAAGCTGTCATGCTGAGCTGTCACTTATGTCGAATCATATCCACGTGTCCCTTAGTTAGGAGGTCGGGTCAAATCACCCTCCAATCACTTAGTATATTATCTTTATTGGATATATTATTATCAATTTGATGAAGTTGTTAGATAAATTGTACTTCGTCTTATTAATTTCATTTTTTATTTTTTTTTATTTTTAAATTTCATTTCTATTTGAAAGTTCCAAGATCTTTTATTCATTTGCACAACTGCCTTCTCAATTGACTAAACTGATTTCCTTTTATTTAGTTTTAAATAGGTGATAATTGCTTCCTTTAAATTATCTTTTATTTTTTTTCTCCATGCAACCAAATGCAAAAGCTTTTCTAGTTATACCCATTTCTACACATTTTTGTCCATTCTAGAATTTTTATTATTGGAAAGAATGCACAAGAGTAAAAATTGAACCGAACATGGCCTTAGTATCTACATCTTAGAAATGTTATCTGAAACCTATTATATATCCATATATGTGTGTATCATACATAAATTTATGGCCAAACAACACTTGTGCTAATGGCATGTATATCAAGTTGCATTTTGATATCCATGTAGTCTTAAACTTTAATATACACTTTTTTAAACAAAGTAGACCCTGATCCTATCACTAACTTTTTTAAATGGAGTTTCACTCAAAAGATATCTTTGGATCACATTACCTTTAGGCTTTAGCATATTTTATAGAGTTCAAATCAGCCTCTCGTAAGATTGACCCCTACAACGTTCCACAGCACATTTCCACCGTGTATTGAGAACATCTCCAGATGATAATTTCAAAAATAATAATGTATCATCGGGAAATGTTCCCAATACACGATGGGGATGTGCTATGGGACGTTGTGGGGGGCAATCTTGTGGGAGACTGATTTGAACTCTATTTTATAGAACAGATCTAGTCACATCCTATAAACAGAATTCCAATTGAGAAATGCGTATTTAAATTGGTGTGACGATTTATATATCCCATCGCTAAAGCTATGATTAATTTATAAACTATGATTATTTTCATTCTGAGTTACTATCTCTTAAAAGTAGAGTGGAGGATAAAAACAAAAATTTAGGAAAGTGAATTGTTGATCAGGAAAAAAAAAAGCACTTAGCTAGGAATGGGACCTGTTTTTATGAGAAATTAGAGGATAGAATAGAGGGAAGTTGGAGATAATTTGGATCATCTTATACTTTAGAAGCATAGGTAATTAATTGGGGCTCTAGTAAAGGAGAGAGGCATGATGACATGGCTTAATGTGAATGGATAATAACCTTTATAACTTGTCTTCATGAAAGGAGCCCAAAGGATAATGGAGAAAGGAAAAGCATGCTGACATGGATTGATTTGATTTACAGTATTATGAAGAGAAGTGCCTAACTCATAGCCTGGAGATTAATTGCCACTCAGTTCACCTAAGATATATGCCATATTATTCAAAAGACTAATTAGAAACAGATAATGGGTCTACATCTTCTACAACTAAGTCTTGTTCCAAATGGATGTCATATATCTATTGTTAAATTATTGGCGCTTACATTATTTCTTTGAATCCTATCAAATCTGATTGAATCTTCTGATCAGATCAGATCTGACATAAACAGTATCAAATTGGATTCAAATATATCCTAATTTGATTCCGGTCCAATCCATTTGCATTTCTAGGTTGTGTTTGATTTATCCCAAATTTATCACACGAGTCCAAATGAACTAAAAACAACATGGGCTAGGCAACCTATCATAAGCAATCACGCCATGATATCGGATATCATAATAGGCGTGGGTGTGTGACTTATACCTTATGTATAAACACTGGCTGTTGAGGATACGTAGCCCGTAGCCATTTTGTTTATAGGACAATTAGGTCATTGTCAATTCTCTTTAAATGTTCTAATCAGTGATAAAATATATGGGACCCATCTTTTATAGTGGGGCTCTGGAATTTATTACTGATGTGGAATTTTATTATTAGTTAATTCATCTCCTTCACGCCCTAATCCTTGGGCCCACATTATGCTACACGAGATGTGAGTTCCCGCGTGCCAAGTACCACCAAACCGCGTACTAAGTCGTGTTTTATAACTCCCTGCCTTGTAGAAACGGTCCATCCCCTACATATTTATTTATTTTTTTTTGGAGAGGAAGAGATGATGACGTGGCATCGTACATTGGCGCGATAGATTCTAATCAGATGGATGACAGAATGGTGTGGGACCCACTTTTTATTATTTTTTTTCTTGTGACCATGGTTACAAGGTTTCCCTACCTTTCCCTTCTTTTCTCTAATTTTATTATTGCAACCAAACACCCTAAAGTTAATATCCTTTTCACGTTTGTAAATTTGTCATAAAGAAATCATTCTCCACAGAAGAATTTACGCTTCTTGAAATTAGTTTCTACCCAGTAACAAAAATTTCTTGATTCAGAAACTGGTATTCATTCATCTCTACTTCTTCCATTTATTTTCTTTTATTTTTTATTTTTTTGAATTTTTGGTAGGTAAGCTGCTAGGGAACTTTTTACTGTCGTATTGAAACCTAGTTTTTGTTTGTTGGATTCTGTTTCTCGACTGAATTGGTGGGGTGAGCCTTGTTTTTCGTCATACCCAATTCAATTGCTCCCAATATTCCCAGAGTGAGTGGAAATCTTCAGTCATCTCCCAGTCGATGCTTTCTCCAAGCTGAGAGGGATGAGATTGGTCGCCTCCTGAGGATGAGCTCTCAGATGATGAACTGGGTTTGTCAACAATTGCAGGATTCTGCTGAGAGGGATGAGCTTGGTCGCCTGAGAATGAGCTCTCAGGTGAGCTGGGTTTGTCCACAGTTGCAGGGTTCTGTTGATCATCTGTTCTTCTCTCCACATCACCTCGTTGTATTGGCGCCAGACTTGTTGTGGCAGCCGGAGGGCGTCGGTCGAATGCTCTCAAGCGTCCAGACCTCACGTATACTCGACACAGACTAAATTCATGCCTTAGCTGCAAAAGACAGAAGTATATATATCTTCAGATATCAGTGGAAACGGAGAGAGAAAGAGAGACTGTAGCTAGTTCAACTTGAAAGCAAGCAATTTGCTGAGAGCCACTGTGTGCAGTGCAGTGATTACTTCTTACCAATGGAGATGCACTGCCAGATGAGGTAGCTTCTCCTTGAATGGCTCTGTACTCATTCATCTTCCATTTGGTCTTTTTTCCAGTAGGAGCTTTGCCATTGTAGAAAACCATGGTTTTCTTCACACCAATAATTCGATTACTTGATGAGTAAACGTACCCAGGAGAGCCTGTAGCCTTCCAGTATCCAGAATTCGTTGTTCTGTTTGGCCTCCCTCCACGGGCTTCTCTCTCTTGTCTAGGAGTGAAGAAAAACCATTGCTCTGGGTCTCCATGGCACAAAGCTCCTGAAATCTCTGAAACCCAAGAAAGAAAAAACAAAGCTTAGTTTTAATTTCTCCTGTCGTTTCCTGTAAGAAAATCCCAAGGGACAAAGACGAGCGACTGTGATGATGACGTGAAGCTCATCAAGAAGAATCAGGTTTAGGCAATTTCTACTTAAAAACTCTAAAATGCTGATCTTCAAAAAGACTGATAATTTAATTTCTAGCTAGTACCCGTCTAAGCAAAGAAACTAAAAGGAAGAGGAGCTAAAGGAGGCAAAGATTCTCACTTGGGAGCTGCCATGGATCAAGCTCGTAGATGTCCACCACAGGAATAACACGTTCTATATCCTGTCTACTCCCCTCGAGCTTGTTATTCAGATAGAACAAAATCAGCTCTTCCTCCGTTGGGTAGAAGCGATAACCTGGTGGGAGATCCTCCATCCCAGTTGTCCCTCTTTCTCCTCTGTACAAAATATAGTATATAGAAGCCAGAAATCGTACGTTCTCTCTCTCTCTCTCTCTCTCTCTCTGCAACTGTCTCGTTGGCTTTGGTTTAATCTCTGCTTTGATTTGCATGTAATTTAAAGAGGAGAAACGAAGAAGAAAAGAAGATGAAGCTCGAGAGGCATAAAGAATTGCCGAGTGGAAATAAGAAAATGTTGTGGGGCTCCTCATCAGTCATCACTGCGTGGAAACTTCCACGCGTTTGTTTGGAAACATTGTATTAGCTGTATGCTTTGCTCGTTCAATATCATTATCCGATTTAAAACCCTTTTGAACCAGTCAATCTCCATCCCTATATTGTGATCCAGGAATTTTTTTCCTGCATCTTCAGGCACGAACATCGATTGTGGATACATCTGCCCCACAAAGCAAATCCAAGACTATTTCAGGGAAGTATGAACCGTCTGATTGAGATCTTACATGGAGGAATTCACACAGACAAGTAAAATTAATAAGGACCTTTTGGATTGAGGATTGAGGCCAGCCTAAACCATGTTTATTTGACGTAGGGGGTTATAAAGATTGAATTAGGCCTGAAAAGAGAAGTGATGTTACAAGCGTAACGGATTGATGGTTCACTTTGGGTTTGTGGTGTTTATTGGGCACATGTGTCACTGATGATCAGAAACTCAGGACTCAGGTTAATTTACCAAAAAGGAGGTTTTGAAGATGGATTCACGGTAATAATAAATGTTTTAAACCAACCCCAGATGCTTACTACCCTCCCTCCGAGACCGGATCTCTCCTCACGGAGGGCGCCTCACACGCATATCCTACCATACATTGGGAACATCTAAATTATTATTCATGGGAGATGTTCTCAATGCATGGTGGATGTGCTTGTGAGGCTTCCCAGTGTGAGGAACAGATCCCATCTCCCTCTATACTTGGGGAGATGTTATCAATTCACGGGGTGTAGTGTATTGTGGGTAAGCATGAATAGAGTTCTTGTGGACAGAAGGTTTAGAGTCCTTGCTAGGTTGTTGCATGAAGTAGCGGTGACAACGAAAACGGTAGGATCATTCGGATTTATCTTTTCTATAATTAATATTTTCTTGGCTTTGGTAATATGATTAAAGTTAAATCCAAATGACTCTATATGTTCCTTTATTTGATATTAGGATTGTCAATGGTTCGGGTTGGAGCCAATGCACCCGAACTAATTGAATCGATTTTAGTTCTAAGAACCAATGTTTAAAAAAAAACGACTCAGAAACGGAATCATTTTGGTCATCGGTTTTCAAGTCAACTGTCCAACCTTCTAGTTCGAACAGACAGCCCGTTATGATAGCAAAGTTAAAATAAAAAAAGTCAAAAACTGTTGAATGGGTTGACGAATAGACAATTCAACCGCCAGACTCAATAGTTGACTTTTTCAACGATTTTTCCAGATTCTAAGATTTGGGTAAAACGGAACCGGTTGCCTGAACAGTTATCAGGCCGAATGATATGACTATTTGGGTCAACGACGATTCAAAAATGTTGCTAAGAACTGAAAGTAATGAATCGGTTTTAGTCCTTGATATATTGTCTCGATTTTTATTAATATGGAATCAATTCCACCAAGTCTAAAACTAATTCAAACATGACCTGATTTAGTTATTAATATTAAATAAATTAAAAATATATAATATTTTTAGTAGGTTTATTATATTTGAATTCACTAAATCCACCAAATCAAAGTATATCGCTGTAATACGTACGATTTACGGGATACACTTCTGTTCGTAGCGCACCCCGTATTGTCATAAGTTGATACCAATACGATACACCATGTATTAGAATTAACATTAGTGTTTTAAAAGCACAAGGCACAAAAAAGGTGCAAAAGCCAATTTGCACCCAATGCAGGTGAGGCGCATGCCTATTTGAAGCAAGGCACAAAAATACAAATATTGCTAAAAAACAAAAAACAATGTCAAAAAATTCAAAAAATGCCAAAAAATTAAAAAGAAATGGAAAACATCAAAAGTATTAAACATATTAATAAGAAATACAAACTTAAAATTTAAAATTAATGGTTTAAGAAACTTATTATCTAAAATTAAAATACATATACATAACATTTAAAGAATATTCAAATGAAAATTTTAAAATAAAATTAAACATATAAAACATTTTCAAGCATGTAAAACCCATAATCTTTTTTCCACAATTGCATTAGTTCAAGTAGTTAATGTCATGTAAAACATATTACATTCCTGATTCTACGAGTCGACTTTGTGCTACACCCCTAGAGGCAAGTCCAAACAAATCCATGCTAGGGTCTTAAATTCTTAATTCTCATACAAAAAAATAATGATTTTATAAGTCCAAACAAGTCCATGCGAGCGAATAACCTGATGTAGATCTTTTATCATCAACAAACCCTACCCAATCTGCATTTTTTTAAGCCTAAATCTTTAGCTAAAATCGATAGAAGATGGGCAAAAAGTATTTGGAAATCAAGGGGAATAAGTAGGGTCTTTGTACCTTCTTGGGGGGCTCCAGAGGTATCGTTACACTCTCTCTCGAGAGGATATTGTGCAGGTAGTGGAGTTAATAGGAAACTTCTTGGTGTAGTGGAGGATGGATTCACATGAGCACTATATGGACCAAGAGGGATTTGGGAAGGTACTTGGTGCTAAAGGGGGGGAGGGATTTCAATGTAATTCACTTTGCTAATGAATCAAATAATCCTTAACAAACCATTACAACAAGCATAAAGAAGTTCAATGATTTTATAAATAATTGCGAGTTAAAAGATGGGAAAACAATTGGGAGAATTGTCACTACACGTAATCCAAATTTCATGAATCACCAACTTGCTCAAAGTTGGATAGGTACCTCTTTAATGATGAAGGATGGGAAAACAATTGGGAGAATTTGATTTCTAGAGATTTACCCAAAGTTACCTATGATCATTATCCCATTGAGTTAAGACAGGAGCCTTTCAGGTGAAGACCCCAACCCCTTAGGTTTGAAACATATGGCTGATACACCCGAACTTTGTGAAGAAGATTGAGGAATGGTGCAGGGTAGAAATAAGGGGAGTGAAATGGAAACGGATAAGATTTCACAGAAAAAAAAAAAAAAGAAAAGTTGGATCAATTTAGGAGAATAGAAGAAATGAAATCTTCCTTGATGTCCCAAATAAAGGATTTGGATGCATAGGAATCCCAAAGAACCATGAACTCTTAAGAAAGAGAGTGGCAGTGGAAATTGAAAAGGGATCTAAAAGAGGTCCTTTTACAAGAGGAAATTTCTTGGAGGCAAAAATCTAGATGTAAATAGATCAAAGAAGGTGTTGAAAACACTAAATTCTTCAACAAACTACCAATGGAAAGAGAAGGAAAAATCTAGTAACTAAATTTGAAGTGAATGGGCTAGTTTATGATTCCCCAGAGGAGATAGCCAATGGTTTTGTTGATCACTTCAAATCAATTTTAAGGAGACCCCTAGGCACTAGAGCAGAATTGGAAGGTGGGGCCTAGCAGAGGCTAACTGAAGAAAGCAAAGGCTAGTTGGAAAGGAATTTCGAAGAGGAGATTAGGCAAACTATTTTCTCAATGAATAGATCCAAAGCATCAAGGCCGAATGGGTTTACTATGGCTTCCTTTTAAGATTGTTGGAATGTAATCAAAGAAAACTTGTTTGAAATTTTTAGAGAATTCTAGGATAACTCAATGATTAGTCGTGGAGTCAATGCTACCATTGTAACTTTGATTCCAAAGAAGAAAAGAGGCTAAGCAACCTAAGGATTTCACACCTATGAGCTTGGTGACTAGTGTGTACAAGATTTTGGCTAAGGTCATATTTCTGAGGATTAAAAAGGTGCTCCCATCCCTCATTAGTCAAACTCAATGTGCTTTTGTTCAAGAGAAACAAATAATTGATCAAATTCTAATATTAAACGAATGTGTGGAGGAAACGAGGAGATTGGGTGATCAAAGTTTCACTTGCGAACTGAATCTTGGAAAGGCCATGATCTAGTGGATTGAAATTTTCTGTTAGAGGTGCTAAGGATATGTGAGTTTGGGGACAAATGGCAAATGGATAAATAGTTGCATTACTTCTTGCCATTACTCTATCTTAGTCAACAGGGTAGTTAATGACAAGGCAAGGTAACCCTCTATCTCTTTTCTTTTTCACACTAGTAGTTAATGCTTTTAGCAGGCTCACATATCAGAAGTAGACAGGGTGGGGTCATTAAGAGGGTGGAGAATAGGCAGAGACAGAGTTCCAGTTACTCATCTCCAGTTTGCAGATGACATTATAATATTCTGTGAGGGGTGTGACGTAAGGGAGGTGAGAAATCTGAAGAGCTTAATAATTCTATTTGAAAAGGCTTCAAACCAGAAAAATCAACCTTGAGAAGGTATATAAGAGTTTCTATCCTACTTAAAAAGGCACCTTGGTAGAAGTCTTCTCTTAACTAAACATGGCAATAAAAAAGTGAAAGGTTATACTAATGCTAACCAAGCTGGTTCTATTGATGATAAAGGTCCACTGTTAGTTACTACACTTTTGTAGGAGGAAATTTGGTCTCTTGGAGGAATAGAAAGCAATATTGAGCTAGGTGTGTGGGATTCAAATCTTATGTCATTGTACTGTGACAACAAAGCAGCAATCAGTATTACTCACAATCCGGTTCTTCATGAGAGAACTAAGCATATTGAGATTGACAAATACTTCAACATTGAAAGAGTGGAAAGGGACAAAATTTGTATATCATTTGTAAAATCAAGGGAGCAAGTGGCTGATGTGTTTACAAAAGTTTTGATTTCCCTACACCATGAAGAGCTACGTGGCAAGTTGTGTACGTATGATATCTACAACCCAACTTGAGGGTAAATGTATTAAGGGACACATTATTCTATGTTATTGCCATAGGGGGTCTTTAGTTTTTCTATTCTTAGGGACCACTTTGTAATATTAGAAGGGATGATCAAGGTTCCATTCTTGGGGATCATTTTCTTAGGGACCACCCTAAAATAATTTAAATCTTGACCATCCCTTCTAAGGTCATTTAATCAGATAAACTATTTGCTAAGCTTTAACCCAAGAGAAAGTGATTCACAATTCCCTCACTAGGTATCTTATCCCTCATGATGTATGCTACAGTCCTTAATTGTTATTCTTCAACAAACCCATGATCACCATAGAATCCTTTTCCACCATTATATTGCTATAATTTAGTGATCCACCCACTCTCAGTCCACGTAATGCCACTAGCAATGCAGCTGTGGAAAGTGTGCTGTTGCATCTTTGTGTGTCTTGCAAGCATCCCCTTAATAAGAAACTGCAGCATCTTGCAATTTAAGATGACAAACTAATTCCTACAACTTAAATATCTAATTTCCCTATATTGGAGCAAACACAAAAGTTCATGTCTTGGCTGACTTAACAATAGATTAACAAATTTTAGCTTGACTGATACATGGAGTTAAATTATTCTACCTGATGAGCATAAATTGTATCATATACAAGTGACCAAAACACTCCAGAAACATATAGTGGAAGGACAACAGTGAGATCCAGATTTCCTCCGACTGCAGCCCATCCTAATAAAGCTGCTCAATTGATGGTTAAACCTAAATATGCTTGAGGCTGCATGCATGAAAAACCACGTCATTAAACATGAAATACTAGTCATCAAAATAGATAGCAGAGAGAGAGAGCAGGGAAAAAATTCATGCACTGGCATATATTCAGTAATGTTATTACCCAATGTGTCACCCTCTAAAGGAGGGGATAGGTGAATGCAAGAAGCAATGATGGTGCCCCCAAAACTCGGATGATGGAAAACATGGAATCTATTAGCTCCAAATAATTACAATTGAAAAAGAAATGTGTGCTCTCAGAAATTGATTTGACCAGATTCTCAAATAACTATAAAAAATTTAGAAATATTTCAAAAGGAATCTCATGCCTACATCACCCATCCTCAACATGACAGTTTTAGCATGATAATCTAATGAAAAAATAGCTAAATCCATATTAAAAAGGGGAAAAAGATATTCAGGAGATGTTGAGAAATGTTAAATTTTCTGATACGTTTAAGAGAATTTTTGTAATTTCAGTTATAGAAGGCATACTTGTAATTTCCTACTTGTATAAGGGTGCACTTATAAATGCCTGTTTCAACTCTAATATGAATAGCTTTGGGTTGAGGAGTTGATAAGATACTCCTTGAAAACCATAGCTTTCTCCTGCTTTCTTCTCATACAGGAACAGCCTACAGAAGCCTACATGATATTAGAGCCAGGGGGTCGAGTCCAAGAAGTTCATAGTTGCTGACCTACACCCAAAATTTCCCATGCAGCTCTAGGCCATTAGATAATGTTCATTCTTGACAATACCAATGGATTCAAATTGAAACAACCTATCAAACCTGCAGATATTTCAAATCATTGTGGACACAATCATTACAGAATACAGAAAGGTTACAAGGACATTAAGATATAGAATAATATGAAGGCAAGGGTGGGCCTTGGCACAACAGTTGGGTTGCTTCATTGCGACCTGGGTTACCAGGGTTTGAATCTTGGAAACATCACCTCTGTGTATCTTCAGGCAAGGCTGCATATATTTGTCCTTCCCCAGACCCGCATTGGTGGGAGCCTCGTGCACTGGTTTGCCCTTTTTTATTATGAAGGCACTTCAACATTAATATAGACATTCAATCAATTTCCCAAGCTGTTCAAATAGAGTGGTTCACATAAAACACGCCCAAGTTAGGCCAAATTAAATAAGTTACTATTATAGCAGCCATTGACATCTAGAAAGCACCTTTTAAAAGAAAATAAAGACAATATTCACCTATAATTGTTTAGCTGAAGGAGAAATTCAAGATACGAAAGCATTTGACACCCAAGAAAGATAAGGCCATGAAATGGTATCAAAAGACCACTTGCAATTGGCTGCGACTTTGTGCGCTCAACCTGCAGGGAAAAATAACTTCTCATATAATCAAGTTTTCATAGTTCATCGGTTTACACAGAGAAAAATGACAGGCATACATGCCTTTCCAAATTAACTTTAAGCTAAAACATCTACCAGCTCAGGGAAATATTTTGTATTAATAAACCAGAATATATATATATATATTAAAACAAGGAAGTCTAGGAATTTTCTCCTTTTTTTGAATTTTTTATTCCATGTCATTTTTTAAACAACCAATGAGATGCTCTCCTTCCCCATAAAAATTACCTAAAATCTCTCTCTCACACCGACACGTTCCCAACAATCTCTTCTCCTAAAATTACTCCTAAACACACTTTCACCCAAGTCATCTCCAATTCCTATTTATCTCCTAACTTATCCCTAATTCCTATTTATCCTCTTCCCCACTATTTATCTATATCTATCTAAAGTAAGTTTAAATTAAAAATAAAAATAAAAACTATTTAAATACTCTAACAAAATTATATTATTAATAATTTTATATTTATATTTTTACAAAATTCATCACAAAATTATGTACTAGTAATATAATTTATGATTTTCCGGATTATTCAAATAACAGAAATTTAACAATAAAAAATTATTTAAATATTTCAATAACTAAACATCTTAAATAATAAAATAATAAAAATATCTAAATAATTATATACAAAACATTTAATATTCTGTAATAACTTTAAAATAAATTAAATTCAAATAATGAAAATTTTTAAATATTTTATATATTATTTGAATATTTATATAAATAAATACTTTAAATAACGAAATAATCAACATAACTATATTTTAAATAGTTAAAATAACAAAATTATGTAATATATTTAAAAAGTTTCTTAAAAATAAAAAATAATCATAACATAATAGTCAAATTAATAGTAATAATTTAATAGTATACAAAATAAAAAATCAAATTATGTAATAATAGTATAAATTATAATTTTATGGATTATTAAATTCAATAAATAATTAAAATTATAAATTTAAAAATTATTAATTAACTAAATAATATCATAAAAACCAATTTCACTTATATCGATTAATAATTCTAGAAAAATAACTTAAAAAAAACAATATTTATTAATAATGATTTTAAAATCTTAATCTATATTTATTATATATTTATATGTACTAAAATTAAATTTTATTGTATTTTCAGAAATTATTTATAGTTTTTGTGATAAATATATTTTCAATAAATATGTATAAATCTATTTTTGTTTTGTTATTTAATAGAAAATTTTAATAATTATTGTAGAATAAATTACTGTTATTTAACTTTTTGAATTTAATTTATTGTACTTATTGTATTTATTGAATTTTTATAATTTATTGATTGATATTTATTAGAGATTAAACTATTATTTGAGATTATAATATTTATTAACTAATTTAATATATTTTTTGGTATTTATTGTATTTTTGTAACTATTGTATTTATTGTATTTTCATTATCAATATATTTTCAATAATTGTGTATTTTTGCTATAAATTTTCAATAATTATTGGAGATTAAACTACTGTTATTTATTGGAGATTAGATTATTAATTTAGCTAAAATTAGGAATGTTCACAGGCTTGTTTAGTTCAGTTGTAGGCTATTTGGCCAACCAAACTACTGTTATTTATTGGAGATAAGACCATTTATTCTAACTGCATTCTCTATTAACATTACATCATCGTTTTATGCATAGAGTTGCCCATGAATACTCTTAAATTTCATGTAATCTTACATGATAGAATTCCTTCATTTCATTTTTCTGGATAGTGGTTTTCATTAGAAATTGAATTCTCCATCATCAACTCTCTCAGTTTCAGCAACATTTAATCATTGTATTGTTATTCATTCATTCTATTCAGCTGGCTCGATTTGATTGGAATCAATAAGATAATTCATTGCTTGCTAAGTGCTCAACAGGTCAGTCTCTTCCTCACTCAATTCATGTTCTCCTAGGACTGCTCATTATCATACTTGCTAGGTTTTAATGTTTCTTATCATTTCTTAGTGTCAATACTTCTCTAGTTGTCCATTTGACCATTTTAAATTAGATTTTAGCTTGTTTCATGTCTGTATTCTTAATCATCCTCATGTTAGTCACCTAATCGCAATGATGTGGTTCTTTTCCTTTGCAACATACCATTTCTTCAGTTTATTAGTTAATTTAGCTTTTTTCCTGATTCAGTTTGATTGCTTAGGAATTTTGTCATTCGCTTTGTTAATTTAGCACTTTCCTTATGATTAGCTCATTGGTTTAGTAAAACCTCTTACTCATTCTGTTAATGCAGTTTGTTAATTTTGTCCCTTACTTGGATTTCATTTGTCAATTTGTTTATCTTAATTGCTAGTTTCTATTTCTTAGTCAATCTCACATCTAGTTATCCTTCTTTTAGTGTATATAAATTTTAATAAAAATTTGAAGTCCAAAAGTTATAAATTTTTTCTTGAAATATTGGTTAAGTAGAGGTTGGTTAAACAGGGTGAGTTTGGGTGCCAAGCACCTTCCGACACCATACCTTGTTCCCCAAACCCCCATATGGAATCTCTGTATACACTGGGCAATTGAGTCAGCTATGAAGCATAATCAAAACAAAACCAGGTTTTCCAAGGTTCCTTTTTTTAAAACTCAGGTGGCGACTACATAAAAGAACCAAGCTGGTTCAACCCCTCCGGGTGACGACCCCACGGGCCCATTTACATTTGGCCCATGTTGGCCCATTGATATTTTCAATAACCAGCCTATGAAGGCTTTTGCTCTTGAAGAAGCAGCAGGACATCAAAATCAACTTCTTGCCACATACCTCATCGCAACAAGCTTGGAGGTTTGGAGACATCATCAAATAGCAGCAATTTTGTCAAACATATGCAGAATCATCCCTGATCCACATGTGTTTGAGGGGGCGTGTAAGGGATTATTGTAACAGATAATTGAGTGTAAGGCTCTTATCATGTGTTTGCTCTTCAAGACGTGTAAGGCTCTTATCCTCAATAGTCAATACCCAGCACCAAAAAGGGAAGCAGGACTGCCTTTAACTTGTCAAGCATATCCTAATAAACTATCATAACCCCATCTGGTTAAACTGTCACCCACAGAATACAACCAGGAAAGTCTATCTATCCTTATCATGTGTTTCTTCAAAATGTGTAAGTCTCTTATCCTCAATACCCAACACCAAAACAGGAAGGGGGACTACCTTTAATGTGTCAAACAGATCCTAAATTCCTAATAAATTATCATAACCCCGTCTGGTTAAACTGTCACCTACAGGAATGGCTGATCTAGAAACCAAAATGGAACAAGAGCTAAATCTGAATGTCAAAGATCTGGCATCTATACTCTGATATCATAATCTTCAGGAGCCCCCCATACTGGTTCCCCTCATTGACCCCATTGAGGATAACGAAAGATGATAATATATTAGAAAAAATGAGATTTAAAAAAAACAACATACTGAATCTATAGTATTATCTGTAGTCATAAATTTATACATGAAAACAAAATAGCAAAATATGGCTGTACATAATGCTTTGTCAGTTCAACACCCAAAACATAAGATCGCATGGTTCCCTTAACCAGTAATCATACTTCACTGAAGCTCAGAAGGTGAATATAGAACATGCACAAACCATAAATGTATTTCCTCAGTAAAATGGGGAAAGATCAAAATTTAATTTTTAACCAGGGACCAAACATCAGTTAAATAAATACCTTGGAGCATGACCCAGAATATCATTCACTGTACATGCAGCACTTCTAAAAATCAATGCCCCACAAGCAAATGGTTACAACATCTTAATATCAGGAAGGGTACCAGGGGATGCGGCCAAGGTAATTGACCTGGAATGACAAACAAGGAGTTAGATGAATAGTTTTAGAATAAAAAATTCCACAGGAAGAAATAATAAAGCTGTTTCTACATAAAGTGATTACTAATTACTACTCAAAACTTCATATGTAAGACTATTCAAGTCAATGTGGGATGGCCTCATATGTTACAAAATTTTGCTTTAAACAATGATCCAATCAGAGGATCAGACGATGTTCTTAAACTTCTTACTAGCAATATCTATTAGATATGAATTTTCTAACATTCGACTCCTTGCCAATGAATGATTTAATCATACACTTGGAAGATAACCTAGAAAATCAAGGGAATGATTGTATAATTGGTTTACAAGGTGATATTTCTATTTATTCATCAAAAGAACAGTCCCTTTTGAAGCCAATATGGATTTTCCTTGATACCTAACACAATGCATGAAAGGATCCTTGACCAACCATAGGATGGTCAAGGATATATATCTACCTCAAATTGCTACCGACCTTCTCTTCCCCTTAAAAAGAAGGGAAATCCACTTAAAGGTGGAAAAAAAAGGAAAATATTCTGAAGATCCTTCACCTTTTATATGGATCAGCTAACTGAAGATTTGTGCTTAATGGTTCTTTCCTTTCTTTCAAACCAATAGAAATGGTGATTGTGATATTCAGAAGTAATACCTCAACCCCTGTCCCTTACCACCTTAAAATTCCTTAAATTGGAGAAAACATTCAGAAGGAGTAATTACTCTACTCCCTGTACCTTCCCTTCTTTCCAAACAATCCAAACATATAATGATGATTTTTTACTTCAAACCAATTTCCATGATGTGGTATTTATGTGCATCTACAAGTTCCTTGTTTTTAACAGCAAGGGACATTTGTTTTAGTATTCGAGAAAAATATATAAATCATTTACAAATTGTGCCCATGTGATACAAGCTGCTATACCAATCACTAAACACCCCAAACAAGAAAGCAGAAGTGTGGCATATAGAAACACAGAGAAGTATGAAGAGTCTACATTGAAAACCTTATCAAATATTACCACCAAGAGAACACCATGCTAAACAATACATGAATGTCATTGTCAGAGAATTAAAATTACAGAATTAAAAAAATTAGTGGATATGGAGCCAATCTACAGAAACAGAACAGATACAATTTACAGAGGACAATAATAGTGCATATGGATAACCTGTAACAATAGCATAGGCTACTTGTAGGGGAAGAACCTATAAATGAGTATTATCGCTTAATATCCCATACACCATATAACCCAATTAGATGATCCTAATGATCCAATTATCTTATTACTTCTTGTTAGATGTGTTAATACTTGTAGGTGGCAGGGAAGATTTGATATTTTATCTTATATTACTTAAGGAGGGTTACTTTGGTTATTGGACATAATTTTAACATCATAAATGGAGGAGGTTGGCAGATGGGTGAGATTGAATTTTTCTCCCCATCGTTTCTCTCTTCTATTCTGTTCATCTTCTCTTTCACTTAACTTCTCATCTCTCCCTATTTCATTATTATATGATTGGTTTTAGGTTACTTTCATGGTATTAGTGCACTGTTAGTTACCTGAGATTAATCCTATTTCTTTATTTATTTCTACGCAAGCGAAAGTGCTGCAAGACAATCGAAGAGGTAAAAAGAGGAAATAAGACCCATCTACATGCTTTGGTGGATTTGTGGTGGAGCTTACATTATTAGCTACTAAGTCCCTCTATTCGGCTGTTCAAAGAGGACTAGTAGGTTCCTGTTTTGAGTGGGTTATACAGGTGAGCTTTTGTGTGGCGCTCAGCCGCTCATAAGTCTAAATAATTTTAGTGTTTTTTTGGCTTAGTTAAGGAGATTGACAATGAGCTAGGGAGGTTCTAGTTTGGTTCATAAACATTGGTAAGGACCCAATCAAACCCATCCTGATTGTTTTTCAGTTTTACCGAGACAGAAATCTTCCCATTAGCTCTTCACAACAAGTGAACAGGTCTTCTTTCCAGGCTGTTATTATTCCTCCTAATGCACCCCATGCTGGTGCAAAACTCCACTAGCAGCTTCTTTCTCCCCAAAAGCTCATAATCCACTTTCTATCAACCTCCTGCACTTTAGATTACTGAATCAAAAATCATGTCTGGATTTACTTTCTTCAACAACACTCTAATCAGTCTTCTTTTTGTAAAACTTCCTAGACCCCTGACACTATGGTAGGGTGATGTGGCGAGCAGCAAGGCCAACTATCCCGTGGACAGTTCGGGAAGAGAGAAACAACAGGATTTTCCAAGGCAAAGAAAAATCAGTTCCTGAACTTATAGAAGGGATCACCATCAAGGCCATACTTTGGCTGAAAACTCTAGACTTGTTCAAGGATGTCTCTATAGATGACTTGACTACAGGTTGGAGTATAATAGCAGGGTCTTCTATTTCATCCTCAACCACAAAAGCAGTTTGGTCCCCTCCTTTGCAGTGTAATGTGAAACTAAACTTTGATGGCAGCTCTGTTGGGATTGGGAACCCTGGCCCCTCTGGAATTGGGGGTGTATTTAGAGATGTGGGAGGAAGAATCCCGGCTATGTATTCCGGGCCAATAGGATTGGGGGACTCACTCAGAGCAGAAGTAATGTCCCTCCTCGAAGGGCTCAGGTTGGCTAAGCAATCGGGCTTTCAACAGCTAGAAAGGAGGGAGACTCAAAGTTAGTAGTAGGATGGTTGCAAACAAATAGTTTGGGAACATGGTCCCTTAGACAACCTATAAGGGAATTACTGAGCCTCACAAGGGAGTTGGGTGCACGTATTATTTGGACTAAGAGGCCATCCGTCAGCAAATGCTTTAGCTCACATTCTAACAAAGCAAGGAGTGAATCAGGAGTCTTTGTTTTGGGTTGTGTTGTAATTTGATTTTATGATCAGGGTTCATCTTATATTTCTGTAGGCAGTGGCGGAGCCAGAAAATTTATTTTAGGGAGCCATGTTAAACAAAAAAAATGAGATAGGGAATATAAGAAGTAGGTTTTGAAGAAAAAAAAGACTGAGAAGGTTGGATCTACTACAGATTTTTTAAAGAAAACATAAACATTTCTTTTATTTTGGGAGTTGGAGGAACGCTAGAGAGTTATCTTTTATATTTTGGTTCAAATTTTGGACAGGCCAAGGACCAACTTTATTACATTTTTTACCATGCCTCCACTTAGTAAACATATAACTAATGATTTTAGTAAAAAGTTTGGGGGCCCAAGGACCCCCCACCAATATACTTGGCCCCACCCCTGTTTGTAGGAGACAGTTGTATTTCTGCTTTTAAGCTAATCAAAGTTATATTTTCCTATCCAAAAAAAAGAAAGGTAAAAGGTTGAAGTAAAACGAACATATTCACTATATGGAAAGACAGGCTAAACGATTGAAAGTAAATATGCTAAAGATACTACTGATCATAAGGCTATTAAATAAAATAATTATGAAATTGTTCTTGAGAAACAAAATAATTGTGAAATCATGTTCATAAAAACCAATACCAAAATAAAATGAGAAGCTCTACAATTTTCCTATTTTTCTTTTTTAATGATTAGAGGAAAAAAGTGACAGCATAAGGAGATTGACGACAAGAAAGTAGTTTTTCTATTATTGGTAAAAGAAATGTCCACACTAAAAGAACAATCAGCAGTCAATAGCTGTATTTATATGAAACATGTAAAATCCTATAATTAATTTCAGAGTCATCCAATGGTAATAGTCATTACCTCTTTGATGGTCAACATCCCGGCAGAGAGCACCACTAAGATGAACATCAATCAAGTCAATCTTGAAGCTGAAAATGATGAGTAGAATGATTTCAGAAGGGCAGAATATCATGCAGGTGCTTATTTGCGCTCCCTATTCTGCCAGCTTTTAACAACCCTCCAACCAAAGCACTATAAGTGAATGAGTTTGGATGTAACCCCTTTTGTTCAATTATCTCAATCAGATCACAAGCTTCTCGAATTCTATCCTGGCGACAAAGTGCATGCAGCATTATGTTGTAAGTGACCAAATCCGGGTCACAACCTTCCCTTTCCATCTTATTCAGCAGGGCCCGAGCCTCTTTGATCTTCCCATAATCAGAAAGAAACTTGACCAGTATAGTGTATGTAACAACATTAGGCTTACATCCCTCCCTCTGCATTTCATCCATAACATGAAAAGCTTCTTTCCATGCTCCTTCTCTACTGAAACCATGAACCAAGGCTGTGTATGTACAAACATTATGACCAATACCCCTCTTTTTCAGAGAACAAAACAAAGCTGAAGCAACACAAGTCTGACCAGATTTGCACAAAGCCCAGATAATTGAGTTGTAACTGTGGTGCATGCTGGGTAGAAAACACTTATCAGAAAGTAAAGAGAGCAGAAAACATGCCTCATGCACTTTTCCTGACCTAATGAAGCTATTAACCAATAAATTTGAAGTGGGTTCTGTCGGAAAATAATCCAAATCCAACATCAACTCTAATGCATCAAGAGAATTTACTAAATCTCCCAATTCCAGAGATCTTTTTAACAATTTTGACAAAAAACTAAAAGAAGGAACAAATCCATTTCTGCACATCTCCTTCGTGAAATAAAATGCTCCTTCCAAGCTACCCAAAGAAAGTGATCCATTCAGGAGAGTATTGAAAGTCAGGGCATTGGGAGATGGCCCAAGTATTCTCATCCTACCATGGACTTCAACTAAATCTTCTATTGATAGATTACCCGATTTCAGATTATAGTACAAAAATGCATTATAGTCATACACAGTAGGTTTCTCGGATACCCTCTTCATGTCGTTCAAGGTGTCCCAAGCTTCTTGGGCCAAACCATAAGTGGCATAGTCCTTCATTTTACGCTGCAAGGCGGTGAATGTATTCGGGTTTTGAGATGGACTGTTACTGCTTTCTTCTTGAAATTCTTGAGCTTCAACTATACGTGATACAGAAACTTTTAGAAATTGATTACAAAACCACGTTTTTCTGCAAATTTTATTCAATAAATACTGGAAACAGGTTACAAAAGAAGGCATGACACAAAGAAACCCCTACACTCTAGCTATTTGATTTAGCTGCTCCTCTAAATAACTCCAAGTTCTATTCAGCAAAACCTTAATCAATGAAAAGGAAAAGTGAAAGCAGACAAACAAAACACCAAACTCATTCTAGTAATGCTTAATTCTCTTTAAAAACCTCATCTGCATGGTTTTAACAGAAACCCTGGAAATCCTCACCATTGAAGGTTTCTGGTTTTGCAGCGGCAGAGAACTAGGGGTGGCAAATGGGTGGGTTGGGTTGGGTTGGGTTGGGTGTGGGCTGAGTACCAACCCACCCATACTGACCCACTCACCCATTTCCCACCCATGTTAGTGGGTCAGAATGGGTCACAACCCACTTTGACCCAATGACCCTGACCCACCCTAACCCACCCATTCAACCCTCTAGCTCAATTTAGACCCATTTTTCTCTATGCTTTGCATAAAAACATAACATTATATATTTCAATTAAAAGACAAAACATAACATTATATATTTCAATTAAAAGACATAAAAATTCAAAATTTTCAAATAAAAAATAAAAAAACATTAAAACACAAAAAATGGTGAAAATATACATTTTCTGTAAGATATAAAAAATTGCAGAAAATTCAGAAAAACTTAGGAAATAATAAAAAAATTAAATAGAACTACAAAAGAGAAATTGTGAAAAACATAGAAAATTGCACAAAACATAGGAAAATTGCAAGAAGTTTCAGGAAAATTCAGAAAAAGTGCAAAAATTACAAAAATAAAGAAAAATAGAAATTGCATAAAAACAAGAAAAAAAATATAGAGATTGTAGAAAATACATTAAATGATAAAAAATCAGAAAACACATAAAATTATAAAAAAAAAACATATATTTCAGCCAAAAGTAAGAAATTGCATAAAATACATAAAAATGGTAAAAAATAAAGAAAATTATATATTTCAGATGTTGCCGAAAAATACAGAAAATGATAAAAATTTAATATATATAACCCAAAAAGTAAAAATCATAGAAAATACATTGAATGATAAAAAATGCATAATACACATCAAATGATAAACAATTCCAAATTTTCAACCAAAAATAAGAAAATGGAAAATTCTGGAGAAAATGCTTAAATGAAGAAATTAATAGAACATTGTAGAAAATTATAGAAAATGAAAATTGTAAAAATTTACAAAAAATTACAGAAATTTTTGCAAAAAAAAAAAAAATAAAGTAGAAAATGCAAAACTGGGAAGTTGCTTTTTGAACGTGTAAGGTAAAAACCCATTGTTGTAAGACAATGTAGAAAATTTTGGAGCTTGAATTGTTTATCTCCCACATAAATTTGTAGTTCATTACCAATATATAAAAATACCAAATTACAGCCTAGTTGATCCTATGACTCATAGGATGTCTCATGGTGTTGGCTCCACCATTAAACTGGGGAACGTCAACATTTACATAGAAATCCAAGGAATTTTATTCAAAAGATAAGATATAATTAACTTGTAAGATAACTAGATAACTAGATAGCAATCCAAATCTCATCATTCATATCATGGTTCTTGTCATTAATTTCATTCAGAGAAGTGAAACTTGGGAGAAGATGAAGAGGAGTCGTTTTGTTTTAAAAGTAGTGGAGGAAGTGATCCTATTACTCACTCACTCTCGTTAGAACCAAGAGCAGCGGCTAGAGATTGGATATCTGCAACTTGATTAACTATGTGATGGGGTTTCTCCGGCGATGGCCGCTGTAAACTTGATTTACATCTTGAAGATCTACAACAGAAACGCCCATTGCGAATATAAATGCATGGTCGGAGAGTCGGAGACAGCATCTCTGCTTACCGGAGAAGGGCTGGAGACAGAGAGACGGAGGCATAGGAGTGGAGACAGAGAGGGTGGAGGCGGAGAGAGTGAGGGAGAGGGTTATGTTCGGTTTTCTCATTTTCAAACCCTAAGGCCTAAACAAGAAAGAAGTGTAGTAACCCATGCTCACCCATGACCCACCCTGACCCAACCCTTTTTCACTTGACCCTAATGGCTCATTTTGACCATCTTGACCCATTACTCAAATGGGTAGGTTTAAAGACCGCTAGCTTTAAAAATCTTATTTCATCTAAATTTTAAGATTTTTTGTTTTTTTTTTTTTTTATAGCAAAAGATGAGCTACATAAACATGGGGCAGTTCTTCCCTTTACATACGCATCACAAATAAAAAGAAAACTAAATTCACTATTACACTCTTGGTTGTTAAGAGCTTTACGAGCTAATCAGTCTGTCACATAATTTGCTTCCTGTTACATATGCTTGAATTTGATATTTACGAGCTAATCAGTCTGTCAATCAGGTTTTCTGGCGAAAGTCTACCATTGAAACAATCCATTACTAACTTAGAGTCACCTTATGACAATTTTTTGACCTATGTAATTAATAGCCATATTAATGGCCTTCCAAGTTGTCCCAAGCTACTCACTCTTTGTAGTTAAACCCTACGATTTCAATGTGCTTACTACACTTCTCCCCTACATATTTTAGGTGTTTTATATTTGACTCTCTACTACTAGAGAATTCAAAGTTCCCACCTTGATCCTAGGGTTGATCATCATCTCCGCCCAATCCAGCATTATCCGGCCTGGGCAGATGACTTTTTTTCAAGGCCAGGCTAGCTCAGACTCTCATCAAGCTCATAACTAATCTGTGTTGCACCCAACTCAAGCAAAAGAAAAATTTTGAGCCCGCTTAACCTACCCTCGGTCTAGAGGTTTTTTAAAGCCCGACCTATATATATATATATGGGAAAATCTATGATGCTAGAAAGACAATGGTAGTGGAAGAATAATATTTGCTTTTATGATTTTAAATAATATACATCTTAATGATACCAAAGATAGTAAAAAGTGTGATTGGGCAATTTTCAAAGTGTCTTGGTCGAGGGTCCTACCTACAAGCACCAAAAGATATCAAAAGCCACAAGGTGTGATCTTAGGGGCATAGAATGTAATGGTTAAGTTAGCGAGGGTGATTAGGAAGTCAAGATTCAGTGGTTCAATCATTGGAATCAAACAAATTTATTTATGACATCATCATATAAAATTTAAATAATAATAATATGTGGCGCATCCGACAAGAATTGCACTTTAATTGTGAATGAGTCACCACCTACCCATCCGACAAGGCCAAATGGGTTGAAAACATTGATATGTGGCGCATTCAATAATGAGAAAAAACAAAGTACTTAGAATGAAATTTTCTAATACAAACGTAGAACACTTCTTCAAATACCTGTCTTATTATTTAATGTTGAATATTGGCAATAAAAAGAGTTGAGTGGAAAAAACAGGATTAATGCAACCTTTTATTATGGTAAGAGAGCTCTTTATTCAAAAAGAAAGAAAGGGCCCAAAATCCCAAAAGGGACAAACTTAAGGAGGAAAAAGACAAAACAGCCGTATCCAAAGATGGCCAAAATCAAAATTAACAAGTAGGGTGAGTTGCAGAGTGGGCCTAACTATTCAACTTGTATGGAGAAGGGGCGTTGTATTCTACAACCCAGGTATTAAGGTTAAATTCGACTTAGATATTGAATTTAATAATATTTTAAATTTTGTGTAAATTGCTAATGACAAAACTAAGCCCTTTGCTATATATTGCACAATCTGAACTCTTTATTTCCATCCAAGAGGGGAAAATAATTCTTATACCTCTTGTCCTGAAGCCAATCATTGAGCGACCACTTCTCTACAGACTCGTAAACATGAAGCTGTCGTAATGCCACTTTAACTTGTTTGTTTCACAAGAAAGGAAAACCCGGTGGGGACGGCTCTTGTAATATACCGAGAGATTGAGAGATAGAGAAAGCGTTTCTAAAGCTTTAAACGTCGGTGCTCAGCCATTGTTCTATCTATCTCCACATTTGAATCTTGAAGCTCCTTTCCGAGTTTAAACCTTCAAACGTGAACAATAAACGTCCGTAGTAAGGAAATAATTTTCTTTTAAGTTACAAAAATAACATAAAACAAAAAGGAATACCAGTATATCACGATTAGACCTCTTCATGGGTCGGGTTTTTGCTCTTCATTAATGGAAATATGTTAGGCCCGAGTCCAGCCCGACCAATAGGCCTACAACTTGGGCCCACACCCGGGCCTGATAAAAAGCCCGAAGCCCAACCTAATAAAAGAAATTAGAATTTTTTCCTATTCAATAATCAATATAAATTAGAATTTATTTATATTAAATTCAAAATTTATTTACATTAAAAAATAATATAAAGAAGGGAAAAAATGTGGAGAAGAAGGTTCGGCTAGAAAAATAAGGAAAAGAGGTGAAAAAAAAAGGGGTATTCGACTAGGGTTTTTAGGTTTAATTATAGGTCGGGTCAGGCCGGCTATTTTGGTAAATCCCAAGCCCGACTCGAATTTATTGCAAACTGGGCTTTTTGGCCCAAGGTTAAACCCGCGGGCCCATATACCTGTTCAAATCCGTCTAGGAGCTAGGCCAGCCCGTCGGGCCACCCGGCCCATGAATAGGTCTAATCACGGCTATGAAAGTCGAGTTGAAAGTGTTCGTTGGGGTGGGAAAATCTCCCGAAACGTGAGTGAAGTACTTGCTTAATTAAGTAGAATTAAAAAAAAAATTAAAAAATTTATAAAATTAGCAAAGAGGAGTTTTGGAACAAAATTTGAAAAGGAGGAAGATGACACGTAAACTGAATCGTTTTATATACATATAATATTTTATATTAAATGATAATATACAAATAAATTTATTTTATATATTATATAACCTTAAAGGCAAGCTTAAAGTACTAAGCATAGGCCCGGCCATAAAATTTGTGGTTCTAATGAAGGTACAAGCTTAAACACCAAAAACTATGTCCAAGTGAGAAAATTTTCAAATGGCTAAAATGCTTACTCTTATTTTGAGCATAGTTTATATGCTACAAAATACCCTTACTTCTTTTGAGCACAATTTTTGTTTGTTGATAGATCTCAGTTTTCTTGTAATGTCAATGATTTAAACCCTTGGGTAAAATAGGTCATTATTCCATTACTTCTAATCAATAATATATAAGGTTTAGGGAACAATCAAGTATTGAATTATAAAAAGGAGAGTATAGTGGTTTAACCTTATGATGACATTATATATATATAATTATTTTACAATTATTTATATTTGTTAAGTGAATGCTAAACAATACAAATACATAATTATTTTAAATTTTAATTTTTAAATAATTAATAATTATTTATATTTTATATATTATTAATAATTTTTTTCAATACAAATAAAAACACTAAATAATTCCAGCTAGGATGGTTCATCAAACTAATAAAACCAACCAACCCAACCTACATATTGTTAGAAAGCATATTAGCATTATGTATTAGGTGTTGAATTTAATAATATTTTGAATTTTATGTAAACTTTTGTGATGGTGCGCAATCCGATCGGTCCTATCTGTCAACGACCTTGCCTCTGACAGTAGAAACAGGTGCCTGAAACGGAGGTGAGGAATCTCCGGGGAGGAACCCGGTGAGATTGCTCTGAAGCTCAAGTTAGTATTCTCTCAAAGGCAAGATAAAACCAGATGGTGCAAATTTCACATACCTTGTTCTTAGGGGGTAGAGAGCCTTTTATAACCACTTCACGCACTCAATCCTAAGCTTTTGTCAGGTCGGGTATGATTACCCTTGCGCTCTTGCCAGTTCAGGTGTCATCACCTTTGCTGGGGCAGAACCGCCACTGCTCTCTTTGTCGGAGCTGTCTCTATAACCGGAGATGGCAGTGGCAGGTGGTAGTGGCAGGTGGCCGTTGAAGTGCGGCTGTCAAGCGTCAGATCCCAAGTCAGTTAGATGCGCCACCCCTGGATATGGACTCCTTCGGTGTCTGGTACAGTTGTTCAGTTCGGCGTCCTGGAGGCGAAGTGCTGGAGTGGTGTGCGAGGTGAAGTCTTGAGTTTGGATAGAGGTGTGGCCCGATACGCCATGAGGCAGACCAGTTCGGGTTGTTGCCCTTTGTGTTCATAAGGCTCGGGGCCTAAGGGAGAGCTCGGGCTCCTTACGGGGAGTTTGGGCTCCTTGTAGGGAGTTCGGACTGCTGGTTCCTCCTTTCAGAGCTTGCGCCTTAGGCGTGCTGTTGTGCCGAGCTATTGCTTTTGCCACATGTTGAGTGGTTACGAGGTCGGGCCAAATCTTCCTTCATCAATTACCCCCCACTCTTCACGCTAAGGGACTTGCTCTGGTGCAGGGAGTTCGCGAGGTGGCGGGTGGATTTGTCCCGTACTTTCGAACTAGTTTTAACTGATAGCGCGAAGTGCGCGTTCGTCAAGATCTTTCCGGGTTTCTCAAGCACCAAAAAGACGAGAAACGCACGAATCTGTCTATAAATGCTGACAGACGTGACAGCCCACGCTTATTTCAAAATTCAAAAAGCGCGCCGCTGGGATTTATATATATATATATTTAAAAAAAATGCGCTGCTGCCGCTTTTAATGCGAGGAGACGTGCACTGGCACTCTTTTCAGTTTCAAGAGACGTGCGGCCAATCACGTCTCGATTTCAAGAGACGTGCGGTCAGCGTGACTTCGGGCCGTTGGATTTGCTTTGATCAGAACTGTTGATTCTCGGTTATTGTGGGCATAAATAGTGGAGGGCCCCAGTCGCTATCATTATCCTACGTTTTGCTTCTTGACCTCGCATCCAAGTTTCAGCTCGCGTTCACGTTCTCGTTCTCGTTGTCTGTTTGCTTTTTTTTCGGATGAGTACTTTCATAGAATCTGTCTTCTCCTTCCGATGTCTAGCTCGGATAGCTCAGACAGTTCTTCAAGGGGGTCAGATGCAGGGTCTACAAACTGAGTAGCATCCCTCGACAGTCCTAGTGAACCTGAGGTAGAACTCGAGGAAGAGTTTGAACCCATAGGCTGAGTCACCTCGGGTAGTTTGGCATCCTCCTCTTGTCGGGGTCAGATGTTAGACAAGTTTGGGCCCTCGACCATGACGTCTGAGGGGTTTCACTCCCTTATTACTCAGTTCAACTTGCCTAGGGAGTACACCTACTTCATACCCTCGGGCAGTTTCCCTTGGGAACACGGTCCTGATGAGATAGTGATATTCCGGGAGCAGCTCGCTGCGGGGTTGCGCCTGCCTTTCCATCCCCTCATCGTCGAGGTTATGAACCACTTCGGCGTTACCATTGACTAGCTTAACCTGAACTCTATTCATAACTTGGTGGGGACAATCTCCCTATTTTGCGAACAGGTCTTGCCTTTAGACATGAAGATCTTCTCTTCCATTTTAATGTTTAAGAAGCAAGTGGGTCCCCTTCCTGGACGTAGGCGGGCGTATTACCTATCTCCTCGCCCGGGTTTTAAGCTATTACACGAACTTCCCAACAAGGTCCCGGTGTGGAAACGAGACTACTTTGGGGTACGAAGTGCATTGGGGTAACCGTTCCAAACCAAGTGGGGGATGGCTGCCCTTGACACCGGTGTTACGCTTGATAAGGAGACGGCGAAGGGCCTCCGGCAATGGGCACGGCTTGGGCTAAAATGCCACCATTATCTGACGGAGGCCAAGCTCATTGAGGCTGGTCTGGGTTCGGGTAGGTTCCTTACTCAGAGGTTTGTCTTTTGTTTTTCTTTGTTCTTTCATTTTCCTGATACCGAGCTCTTCTTGCATGATGGACTCAAAGAAGACTCGTGGTGGGAACCTGTTCCACGTCATGAAGAGGAGGAAGCGAGTCGCTAAACGAACTCGTGCCGAGCTGTCCCGAGATGCAGAGCCCGAGGTACCAAACTACCCATCAGTGGATCCACCTAGGGAGCCTGAGATGGCCCCTCCAGTACATGAAGCGGCAGGGGCCCCTTATGCCGAGACTACCTACATGGCGGCTCCCGCTTACTCTGAGTCTACTTATACACGAGCTGGGCCCTCAGGCTCGGGAGCCCAAGGCGAGTTCAGAAGCGTGTTGTCACCGAACCACGCTCTCCAGAAGAGTAGGGAGGCCATTTATCCTGAGGAGATCGTGGCATGGACCGAGCTTCCTTTGAACCAGGTAGCTTGTCGTGCTGCCACTCATGCCATGGTGGTAAGTCAGCGATTTCTTGTCAGGCTCTTTGCTCTTATCTTTCTTGCTATTGTTCTTTTGATCATTCATTCTTTCCTTTTGGTAGACAAATTCTTCTATCCATGCTTTGGCGGCCCAAGTGGAAAGGAGCTCGAGGCAGGCGCGATTTTCCGAAGAGGCCTTCCGTGCTATCGAGGCGGCTTCCCGAGCTGCTGAGACAGCTTCTCGCGTTGCACAGGCTAGGCAGGCGAGGTCTCAGAGAGATGCCGAGGCCATGGGAGTTGTGGTGAAGCACATGGCGGACCTTAAGCTGGATTTGAAGCATTAGGTTGAATACCTTCAAGAGGATATTAGGGAGAGGACGCAGATCTTTTCTCAAGGCATTGAGGATGCCAAGAAGAAGGCCGTCGATATATACATCGCCTCGTCGCGCTTTGATGACCTGATGGTGGGCTCGTACAGAAGGGGCTTTAAACTAAGCCGGTGGATGATCCGAAATACGTACCCCGAGCTCGATATTAGTGCCATAACCAATTCGCGCATTACTCAAGAGATGGCCGACGCCGCTGACGGTGAGCCGAAATCTAAGGATGAGGCAGGACTTTCCGGTATCGTTGAAGTGCCTTCTGATGGTGAAGAAGTACCTCCGGGCCTGTGAGATCGCTTCTATTTGTTTTTGTTTTTTTTTTAAATGTACACAAAGTATTTTGCAAATGGAATGATTTTCTTTTGATTAAGTGTTGGTCACTCTTTCCTCCGAAGTGGCCGTATTGCCGAACTGACCATATGCCGATGCCCCTATTAGTTCATTGTTGGCACTTTGCCCGAGCTTTTAGTTTGCATTTTTTGCCTTTGCTTGCCCATGCTAAGGTCCTTGTTAGTTCGGCATCCTAGCCCTTTGGCCCTAGTAGTGACTTAGTCCACTTCACTTGGTGATCTATAGGTAGTATCGTCTCAAGTTAACGATGTTCCAAGCTCGGGGTACTTGTTTTCCCTCTAAAGTTTCGAGCTCGTATGCCCTTCCGAGTGCTCTCTTTTACTTGGTAGGGCCCTTCCCAATTCGGTCCAAGTTTGCCCATGCCGGGCTCGGGTGCCATGATCTTACAGAGGACTAGGTCGCCGACGTGGAAGTTCCGCTTCTTTACTCTGGCATTGTAGTATCGAGCTACTCTTTGCTGGTAGGCTACGGTCCGGATGTGCGCGAGGTCTCTTACCTCATCCAGTAGGTCGAGGTTGGTACGTAACTCGTCTCCATTTGTCTGATTGTCATATGCTTCAATTCGTAGTGTAGGTATTTCAATCTCCGCTGGGATTATCGCTTCAGTGCCGTATGTGAGGTTAAAGGGGGTTTCTCCTGTGGTAGTTTTTTCCGTGGTTTGGTGAGCCCATAGAACACTTGGTAGCTCGTCCGCCCACAACCTTTTAGCTCGGTCCAGTATCGCTTTCAGTCCACGGAGGATAGCTCTGTTCATTACTTCTGTCTGACCGTTTGCCTGCGGGTGTGCAACCGATGTGAAGTTCTGCCGGATTCTCATATCTTGGCACCATTATTGAAACTGGATATCCTCGAACTGCTTGCCATTGTTAGAAATCAGTACCCGAGGTAACCTGAAGCAACATACTATGTTCTTCCAAAAGAAGTTCTGTATGTTTCGGGCTGTAACTGTTGCTAGAGGTTCAACTTCTATCCACTTTGTGAAGTAATCTATTGCCACCACTAGGAACTTCCTCCCACCTATTGCTAGCGGGATTGGCCCCAGGAGGTCGAAGCCCCATTGCGCAAAGGGCCATGGACTGGTGAGGTACTTGCGGTCGGTGACAGGCTGATGGTGGATATTGGCATGCTTCTGACACTTGTCACATTTTCTGAGTGTCACAGAGTACGAGCCCGGCTTCAGCAGGTCACAAGCAACGCAGGTAGGAGAGCGTGTACGACCGCCAGTACAGCCATTCATCTATTATGACGTATTTGGCTGCCTGGCGTTGCACCCTCCTGGCTACATTGCAGTCCGCAGGGAGGGTTCCATCTAGCAAGAAGCTCGCGAGTGGGTCAATCCAGCTCAGCTCTGCTTCAAGGACGAGAGTGACATCCTCTGCCCCACCGAGAATGCTATGCTGAGGTAAGTCCTCTATGTATACGGTTCTCATGGTGTTGTGACTCGTGCTGGCTAACCGGGACAGGGCATCGGCCTCAATGTTCTCTGGCCTCGGGATTTGCCTGATGAAGTGTGACTGGAAGTTTAGTAGAGCCTCCTTTACTTTTGCCAAGTATTTGATCATAGTGAGCTCGCGTGCTTTGTATTCGCCCGTAACTTGGTTGACCACAAGCTGGGAATCGCTGCAGATAATTATATGTTTTGCTCTTACCTTTTGGGCTAGGTTCAGCCCGACTATCAATGCCTCATACTCCGCCTCGTTGTTGAATGCCGCGAACTCAAAGCGTAGTGCGTATTCCAATTTTGTGCCACTGAGCCGCGCAACACTATTCCAGCCCCGCTACCTTGCTGGTTCGAGGAGCCATCTATGTGAAGGATCCAGGGCTCTTCATCCTAGTTCGCATTTGGCCTAACTAGGAGAGATGCCACATTGGCTGCTACTTCACGGGGTTCAGACTCTATTGGCTTGGGAGCTCCGGACTCACCCGAACTGGGGATCTCGGGCTCAACTGACTTAGGGACTTCGAGGCTAAACGTGCACTCGGCGATGAAATCTGATAAGGCTTGAGCCTTAATAGCAGTTCGTGGTTTATACTGGAGGTCGTACTTGCTGAGCTCGATGACCCACTTCGTCAGCCGACCAAAAACCTCGGGCTTGAGTAAGACTTGCCTCAGAGGTTTGTCAATCAAGACGATGACAGTATGAGCCTGGAAATATGAGCGGAGTTTCCGAGCTGCAATTACTAGTGCGTATGCTAGCTTTTCTATTTGCGGGTATCTCGTCTCTGCTCCCTACAGAATTTTACTAACATAATAGATGGGTCGTTGGACCCGATCTACTTCTTTTATTAGTACCGAACTGACCACCTCGTCGCTTGCCGGGAGGTACAATTCTAAGACCTCACCCTCCTCGGGTTTGGTTAAGGTCGGTACACTAGTGAGGTAGCGTTTTACCTCGTCGAATGCGAGCTGGTAGTCTCGGGTCCATTCGAACCCTTTGCCTTTGATTGCTTTAAAGAAAGGCAGACAACGGTCTGCTGATTTGGACATGAAGAGGCTCAGAGCGTTTATGCGGCCGTTTAACCTCTGAACCTCTTTCACTTTTCAGGGTGGTCTCATATCTAGGATGGCCTTTATCTTGTCCGGGTTGGCCTTAATACCGCATCGGTTGACAGTGTATCCTAGGAACTTACCCGAGGTGACACCGAAGACACGCATGTTTGGGTTCAGTTTCATGCTAAATTGACGCAGAATTTGGAAGACAGAATCTAAGTCTGGTATTAATTCCTATGAAAACTGTCTTGACGACCATGTTGTCTATATAACATTCTATTTTCGTGCCAATTAAGGACCAAAACAGCTTGTTCACAAGTCTTTGGAAGGTTGCCCCAACATTATTTAGTCCGAAGAGCATGACCTTGTAGCAGTACGTAGGTATTTCGTAGTGTAGGTATTTCGTCTGATTATTTAGGTCGAGGTTGGTATGTAACTCGTCTCCGTTTGTCTGATTGTCATATGCTTCAATTCGTAGTGTAGGTATTTCGATTTCTGATGGTACCACAATATGAACAAGTGTTCCATCTAAAGCACCAACAATACGCTTTGGCAACAAAAGAAAATAACTAGTTTTGATCTCAACCCCTACACCAATCATAATTATGAAACTTATTTGATATTGTTAATTATTTACTTTGAATACTTGTCGGAGTCATTTATGGTGCCCTGGGATGTTTGGGTTTGGGTCAAATGTAGTTGGATGTATCATTTCTCGTGCAAATTCCATCATAGTAGATAGCATTTTATGAAAGTATGTATGCACTGTTTGGGTGGAATGCTGGAATCTTCTCTTTAGAATAGAGAACCTTTCATTATGGCTTAAACACAGCAGAAGCATAGTCATCTTTTACTCCACTGATATGTATCGGCTATCATGCAACTATCCACAATTACGAAAATGGCCACAGCCCCGTACATATGCTTTAACCAGCATCCTCGTCACCTCGATGGTTTGCTGGTTGTTTCCATTTAATAGCTTATGTGTATAAAGACAACCAGGTAGTGCAGATTCACAATCTGGCATCCTTGGAATATGCTTCCATAATCTAAAACCAAATCTATAAGCATGTTGAAGAGAAATATCAAAATATCATTTTCATCCAATAAACTCATCAAGTTTGTGTAAATATACTCAAAATATAAAACAAAAAACAAAACCCAAAAAGTTTAATGCAAGTATATCATCCCAAACTGTTTAACAGACAAAAAAAAAAAAAAAAGAGTTCCATCTAATCAACTAAAACATCAAGTCCAAGTATGATTAAAATCGACAGACAAGTCCTATAATATGTTCATCCTCTTAGCATAAAATGATATCCACCGTTTAAATCGCCTCCTCATTGGGTGTGTCATAAGATTCACACCAATGGATCCATTCCCTTCTTGCTTTTAGGCTTTCCACAAAGATGACCGAAGCCTCTATATATAAAGGAGTATTAGGTGTCTAGCCAAAATCATGAAGCTTCTAAATACATTGTTCTACAAATGGTCCTCCATCCTCAACAATCATAATATCAAGAAGCTTCTCCATCTTAGCATTAAGCTCACTAGTGAACTTTTTTTGCCTTTTAAAGTGGTGTTCACTTTGACCTGTAGACTCCTTAAAAGGTTGTTGTGTTTGAGGCTGGGACCTTGCGGGAGGTGTGATTGGCGTATCATCAATGTCAATAGGATCACCATCTGGTGTCTCACTATCAAAATCAGTACCTAGTGAAGCATTTGATGAACCCGTAGAGGCCAATGGTCTTGACCTATTTGCAATTGGAGTCCAACCAAATTCTCCAATTGAACAGACCCCATTGAACAATATTGTACACTCATCGGCAAATTGGAGTCCTGCATACCTAAAAACCTTTGCATTTGGCTAGGCTCGTTATCATACAAACAAACAACCTATCCTATTAGATCCTACCCACATATACATTACCTATCAACAACAAAAATTCAAGGAAACCTTCAAGAACTCTTCCCAATACTCATTTGACCAGTCCACTGTACCAGTAGACGGGTTGTATCCATTTCGAGTCCTATTGATGAGGATCACCCATAATTGATATTTTCTCTTTAAATAATCGAAGCCATTTTTAAGTTGCTTCCATGAAAAATTCTTATGGAGCTTTTCCATTATCTTTTTTTCTGAATTCGTGCCCATGATTCTTTCTTAAGTGACCCACCTTGTCTCCTATGAGTGGACACCTCATCAATGCAGAAGTCCACAATAGTTTTTGTAGGGCCGGGTCCTTCCAAAGTGGCTCTATCAAAGTTATCTCCGGTAGCCATTCCTAACCCCTATAAATGATAATGTAGGACCTATGTCAAAAGTAGAAAACCCAATCTCAAAGCATAAAGAGTTAAAACTAAAAGAAACTTCTTGAAGTTAAAGAAGAGAAATAAGAGAATATACTCATATTTATATCAACAAAATAAACATATACATATCAGCAAAATAAACCTTTGGGGGGTGTAAATTCAGTATCTCTAGTTATCTCTCTAAGTTTGGGAATCTTCTTTCACCTATTGAGGTGACTAAAGGCAACAACAATGGCAGGCTAAGCACAGAACTAGACTTTTTGAGTCGGCAAGTTTGAAATCAATGCGATATGGGTTTGTTTCTGTTCCAATTGTTAATGAGGTTCTCTGGCCTGCTCTGTCAATCTCAATGTATAAAAGCAGGATGTTAGCCAAGTTCAATACATAAAGACAAGCAGAGTCCACTGTAGGTATGTACAACAATGGAAATGGGTCAGCTGTAGTTCAGTCCAGATCAAGGCCGACTGAATTTGGAGATCAGTCAGGGCTAGTAATCTCCTTATTCTTGAAAGAAAGAAACAATCACTAAATTTGTATTCATGATTCATCTGGAGCCACAGCTGGGGGAGGGGGGTTGCACCATTTTGTGAGGGGTTGTCACAGGCTCTTGGGGCATGGGCGTCCCATGACCATGAGCTATACAGAAAACGACCTTTCATTTGGTTTTGACAAACATATATCTATGGATAAGGAATTATCTTTGTTCCTAGGCCATATACGTAAAGCAGTGCTTTTCCTATCATGGCTCTTGTTCTCTAGGAAAGAGAGGACGTTGGGGCGATTCAGGTTTCAGATTTATGAGCAAAAGCCTTGTCTACTATCTTACAATACATAAAGATGTTAAAAGTTTCTATAGGATAGGTTTGGATTTCTATGAACGTGCACACAGACACAGTGCACCTACTCTATGCAACTCATTGACACCTATTCCTCAAAATACCTTGCCGACTCAGAATTCGAGTCAACTCAGCAAAGCAGGGACCTAGGATCCATGTTGCAATTATATATGGTGGCGCTAGCTGTTTAAAACTATGCTTACGTGAAAATATATTACAGCGAAGAATCTCTCTCTCTCCAAAATGAGATAGGAGGAGCCAAAACAAAATAATTTTGTTGAGTTCATATAAAACTAAAAGTTTGGGACTTGAATTAAGATCCAAAATCCCACTGAATCAGAACCGAACTCATCTCAATCCAACCTGAGCATGGCAGGACTACAAAAGCCCAAATGCAAAATACAAGTGTAAGAATGAGTAACTTGGTCTTCTAAAACTGCTAATTACTTGCTTAATCATCTCAAAATACCCTATAAAATAATAATTTTGTGCAATATGGAATGACTACTAAAGCAGCAATTTAGTTTTAAACTACATTTTGAAAGAAATTTTAGATTTAAAATGAAGCAACAACTTGGTCTTCTCAAGTTAAGGTGAGCTCTAAATTTTGGTCCGTGAGGAGATCAAGTTGTTACAAATTCGGCTAAACTAGCCTTCCAATTATCCAACAGAAACAAGAACACCAATGGTTGGAGCAATCGGTGATTGAAGAACTTCAGTATGGTGTCAAATTGTCAATCTCTTTGACAGAAGTAAAATAACATATATCAATAGAAACTGTAATTTAATAGCTCACAGTCTCATATAATATCAGGAAAGGCTAGCAGAGAATGGACATCAGGAAATGTAACCTAAAGGAATGTTTTCTTGAGTTTTACCAAAAAAAAAAAATTAATAAATAAAACAAAAACAAGTTGATTGTAAAGCACTAAACCTATCTTCCATATTCTTCTGAAACCTAAGTCCTAGCCCTACCCACAAGTTATTTTCGTTGATGCAGCAATGCAAGGCACAGTGGTCAGTTCTTGAGCCTATCCTCAAGTTCTCAAAGGGTTAGTTCTTCCCCCAACATACATTACCTTAACATTATTATGGTTTATGATAAATCTTACAGAGAATCTGGGTAAACCAAATCAAACGAAAATCATTCCTATTAATCCATATACCACAAAGAAAAAGAATCCGAATGGTTGAATAGCATAAATCATTCATGTCTATCCAACAAGCATGGCAATAAAAAAAAGAAAAAAAACTGAAGATAGCAAGGGTTTTAATAATAGAGTGAGGGAGCTTCTTCAGATTCGGTTCGAAGAGAAGGTTCTTCAGTTCGAAGCAAGAAACATACCTTTGAGAGAGTAGATTCGGTTCAAAGAGAAATGGCGGTGGAGCTTGCTTGTAGAGAGGGTTGGCCGTGAGCTTCTTCTTGGTTCGAAAATGAGGGTGAATGACCTAATTTTTTGGGTTTTATTTGAAGGACAAAATGTTGTCATTTATAATTTTTATGAGGATAATATTGTCATTTACTCATGTCTGAATAGCGTCTGAGTGCGTTATGAGGATAATATTGTCATTTACTCATGTCTGAATAGCGTCTGAGTGCGTTATGAGGATAATATTGTCATTTCGGATCTAATATTAAGAGGCACATACAAATGGCTGTGGTGTTTGAAAAGCAACTATTTCAGACTTTAGACGTCTGAATAGTGCAATCAAACGCCACCTAAGGTTGCGTTTGGAAATGGTGTAAAATCTGGTTCTATGTAATTTTACACTTTGGTTCAGTTTTATAGTTGTTTGGTTGGAGTGTAAAATAAAAATGAATATTGATGTAAACAATCTTTTCATTAGATTTTTACATTGAGAATCGATGTAAAAAATGCATCGAAAAAATCGATTTGGAAACCTTTTCTCATCTCTCCATTGGTGTAAAGGTAGTTCTTCCAGTAATATATCTCTTCCTCAGTGTTGCTGCTTCTCCGATGAGTGTGATTCTCTCTCTCTCTCTCTCTCTCTCTCCCAAAACAACTGTTGTGGCAACCACCATGACCTCAGACATCCAATTGCGATCACAATCACCACTTTGGTCAGTCAGCGGCCACCACGGTGCAACATCTAGGATTCTGAGATGGAATCAATCGATCAGCGATGAAAACCCAAACATGTCTTGAACAAGAGAAAAAGCTTCTGTAACTACATGGCTTGGAGTTGTGGCAAGGAAGCTTCAATCCTAGAGCCATTTTTCTATCCCAAATTGATTTTCTGTGGGTTTTCCTATTACTAGATTTCGTCTAGAAATCCTATGAAGCTCTTGTTCTTTCTCATGTTTTTCCCTTTTAATTTCTTGCAAATATTTAACACTGATCCATCATTCATCCATTGATTCAAGATAGAAAAATTGGGGTTCCTGTTCTACGATGAAAACGAAAACTTTTATCTCAGCTACAACTTTTTAGGCTTTTGAAAATAATGCTCAATGTTGGACATGGAAAAAAGAGGAGATGGGCTGAGCAATCAAAGGCTTAAGGGACGCTACCTTTTACATCGATCATCCAAACACACAAGAGTGTAAAAGGAGTATAAAACCAGTTTACTTTTTTATGTAAGAATAAATAAATGGGAGCAAATCAATCCTTGGTCTTGTAGAATCATACCAATACAATTCATGTATGAAGAACAAGAAACCATGTTGCACCCCAAAGAATATCATGCTATAGTTATCAAGGAGGTTTAAACGTACATACCTGCATCCATCGCAGTAGTGGAAACCCTTGCGGAATGATTGATGAACTAATGGTTGGTCGACTGGTGTGGTTTTCCTCAGTTAAATCTTCATTATTCCTTAGGTTTTCTCAGCTCTTGACTCTAATGGGGTAGAGCAAGAGGGCGGCTAGATGATTTAACATATTGGGAATTATAACCTAGGAGCCTTTATATTTTGACCTAATAAGATCCCATTAAGCCTATATGGGCCAAAATGTGGTATCCACTCATTAAGCCCTATACCCTTTTGTTGAAGTCTACGGGCTTTGCATAAATGAATCACTTGATTTAGCCCACTTACAAGATAGGCCATCAATGCAATTGTTTCGCTGAATATGTAACCCCACTTAATAGAGATTAAAACCTAACAATCTCCCACTTGGGCTACATATGAGAATTGAAACAATTATATTGAAAGAATTCCTTATGTATACACTTCTTATGCTAATTTCTTTAGACTTCTCCTTAGTTTCAATCTGGTCCATGTCTTGTACTAATATGAGACCATGACGGCTTTTGCCACATATATGCGTAACTAAGCCTTTCATGCTCACCGTATCAATGCATTCAATGACATAGATCAAGTATGGATGAGTGGCATGGAAATTACAAGCAATGTGATCTCAAAACATGCCTATTTCCAATTGGTTTTACTTTATTCTTTAGAGAGATCAATAAAAAATCGCAAACATATTCAGAGATGTAGATGATGGAAAGAGTCATAAACTTTATTGTGTGTAAATGTAGACATGCAAACATGCCTTAATCCATAGTGCATCCAAGAGCAAAAGAAAAGAAAACTCCCACTAAATCAAGGTACCATAAAACATGCTTGTACCCATACGAGCAGTGTGCTCATGAAAGACCTTAGGTGGCAATCCCTTGGTCAATGGATCCGCTATCATGGAGTTTGTCCCTATATGCTCTATGCAAATTTGACCACTCTGAACTCTTTCCTTAACAGATAGAAACTTGATATCAATATGTTTCGACTTCACAGAACTTCTATTGTTGTTGGAATACAGAACTGCGGATCTATTGTCACACAATAACTTTAATGGCCTTTCAATGCCATTAACCATTTGCAGCCCCGTGACAAAGTTACACAGCCATATCCCATGATTGGATGCCTCAAAGCAAGCTATGAGCTCTACTGCCATAGTTGAAGGGGCTATGAGCGTCTGTTTGTCACTTTTCCAAGATATAGCTCCTCCAACTAACATGAAAACATAGCCCGAAGTGAATCGTTTGCTGTCTTGGCATCCCGCAAAATCAGAATCAGAATACCCAATGATTTCCAAACTGTCCAATTTCCTGTAGATTAACATGAAGTCCTTTGTTCTCTGTAAATACAACATGGCCCATTTGGCTCCTTTCCAATGATCCAGTCCTGGGTTACTCAAATATCTACCCAACAGTTCCACTATAAATGCTATATCGGGACGAGTACAAACTTGAGCATACATCAGATTTCCTATAGCCGAGGCATAGGGAACCTTTTGCATCTCCTTTATTTCAAGGTCTTTTTTGGGGCACTGACTGAGATTGAACTTATCTCCTTTAGCCACAGGTGTATCACCCGACGAACAACTTTTCATGCCGAATCTGCTTAGCAACTTTTTGATATAGCCCTTTTGTGACAATCCAAGAACGCCTCTAGAGCGATCTCGTAGTGTTTGTATTCCTAGCACAAAAGAGGTGTCCCCAAGATCTTTCATCTCAAAATTCTTAGTGAGAAATTTCTTAGATTCGTGCAGCAAGCCTATATCATTACTCGCTAGCAATATGTCATCGACATATAGTACCAGGAAGATAAACCTGCTTCGACTGAACTTGTGGTATACACATTCATCAACCACATTTACCTCAAAACCATATGAGGTAATCACTTGATAAAATTTTGTGATACCATCGACAAGAAGCCTATTTGAGACCATAAATGGATTTCTTTAATTTGCAGACCATAGACTTTGAATTTTTGGATTCAAAGTTTTCTGACTGAACCATATAAATCGTTTCATCAATGTCTCCGTTGAGAAATGTTGTCTTTACATCCATCTGATGTAGCTCTAAATCAAAATGAGCTACAAGTGTCATTGTTGTCCTAAAGGAGTCATTCGAAGAAACCGGAGAAAAAGGTCTCTTTATAATCAATGCCTTCCCTTTGAGTGAAACTTTTGGTGACTAAACGAGCCTTATATGTTTCGACATTGACTTTTGAATCCCTTTTGGTTTTAAATATCCATTTGCAACCAATGGGTTTCGAGCCTTCAAGCAACTCAACAAGATCCCAAATGTCATTGTCTTTCATGGATTTCATCTCTTCTTGCATGGCATTGATCCAATGTTGAGAATTAGAACTTTAAAGGGCTTCGCGAAGGGTGATTGGATCATTTTCGCTAAGCCTACCAAATCTTCTTGTTCTAGGAGGAACATAATATAGTCATCTGGAATCGTACTTCTTCTTTGTCTGTTGGATCTCCTCGATGGCACTTCTTGAGGTTGTTGAGTTTGCTCTATGGAAGGAACTTTATTGTTGTCTTGAACCGGAATCGCTTCATGAACAGTGTTAGGAATTGTTGTCTGATCACTGGCGATAATAATATCAGGAAGAGAAATGAATTTCTCTTCTTGCAAGACAACTGTTTCGTCAAAAGAGACGTTCCTTAATTCTTCCCCTCCAAACTCAACATCTTCAAGAAATCTCGCATTTCCTATCTAAAAGAAGGAGCGGGTAGTGGGATCATAGAACTTGAACCCTCGAGAACATTCCGCGTATCCAACAAAGTAACAACTAACTGTCCTAGAGTTCAATTTCCTTTCGTTGGGCCTATAAGGCCTCACTTCGACTGGACATCCCCAAATGTGTAGGTGCCTTATGTTGGGCTTTTTCCCAGTCCAAAACTCATATGGGGTTTCAGTTACTGCTTTGTTGGGTACTCTGTTAAGGATATACACTACCATTTTTAATGCTTCTCCCCAAAGTGATTCAGGTAAAGAAGAATGACTAATCATGCTCCTCACCATGTCCTTAAGTGTCATGTTTCGTCTTTCAACAACACCATTCATGGTGGGTGTACTCGACATGGTGTATTGTGGGACGATACCACATTCCTTTAGGAAGTTAGCAAAGGGTCCTGAACGTTGCCAACCTGATCCATCATATATGTTATAGTATTCCCCGCCACGGTCAAATTTGACAGCTTTAATTTTCTTACCAAGTTGAAGTTCAACTTCAGCTTTATAAGATTTGAAAACGTCTAGGGATTGAGACTTCTCACTTATTAAGTATAGGTACCCATACCACGAATAGTCATCTATGAACGTGATGAAGTACTGCTGGTCATTCCATGCAGGCATAGGGAATGGCCCATAGATGTCCGTATGTATCAGTTCTAAGACTTTCGTACATTTATTGGCACCTAATTTCTTTGTGTTCGTCAATTTTCCCTTAATACACTCAATACAGATTTGGAAATCCGTTAAATCAAGGGAATCAAGAATTCCATCCGATACAAGCTTTTGAATTCTCTGTTTAGAGATGTGGCCTAAGCGCTTATGCCATAAGGAAGCAAAATTCTCGGTTAATTTACGCTTTGCATCTTTAGTACTTGCATGCAGGATTGCATTGTGGGAAGCAATAGTTTCTAACATATAAAGACGGTCAATTAAAATACCAGTACCAATAACATTTGAATATAGAGAAATACTAACTTTATTATTTCCAAAACCACAAAAGTAACCAGATTTGTCTAAACAGAAAATAGAAATTAAGTTACGTTTAAATGATGGAGTTACAAACGTCTCAACTAAATTCAAACAACAACCAGTTTTTAAAATCAATCTAAAATGTCCTACAGCTTCCACAGGAACTTTATTGCCATCGCCTACATAGATGAATCTTTCAGCATCAGTTGGCGGTCGGCTCCAGATGCAACCCTGCATAGACACACTTATGCGAGTAGTAGCGCCAGAATCTATCCACCAAGTGTCTATAGGTACAAAAGCTAAATTAGCCTTAGAACAAACTAAAGTGAGATACAAACCCTTTTTTATGTGCCAGGCGACGTATTTGGGACACTCTTTCTTTGGTGTTCTTTTTGTAGTATCCTTAGTCCTCTTCTTTTTATTATTCTGAGAGGTTGATGCTAAGTGAGCACTTTCCGTCTTTTCTTTCTGGATTCTTTCTTCTTCTTGCACACATTGAGAAATGAGCTCAATAAGAGTTCATTTCTCATTTTGAGTATTATAACTCACCTTAAATTGACTGAATTGTGCAGGAAGAGAAATGAGAACTAAATGCACGAGTAAATCATCATTTATCTCTAACTTTAGTGCCTTTAGTTTACCGGCAAGATTCGACATTTCTAGTATGTATTCCCTTATATTTCCTTTTCCATTGTACCTCATAGAAATTAGAGTAGCTAAAATGTTGCTAGTCTCCGCTTTCTCATTCTTGATAAAATACTGTTGTATCACCACAAGGGATTCTTTAGCATTATCGCTCTCAGAAATAGAGCCCCGAAACGCTTCTGGCATGAAACGTTTCATAATCATCAGACTCATGCGATTAGAGCGATCCCATTTCTCAACTTTGGCCTCATTGGAATTGTCCTCAACCGGGATGGGTCACTCCATCCTTAACGCAAGGTCTAAATCCATGCAGTCGAGAACGATTTCCACATTCTCTTTCCAGATCTTAAAGTTTGTACCATTCAGCATGGGAATGGCACTGATTTGAGCAGAAACATTATTTGCAGTTGTTGAAACTGAACAGAGAACAAAAAACAACATATAATCAATAATAATATAAATTACAACAATACAACTTGACATTTAGTGTTTGCATAGAAACATCAATTGTAAATGGTACTCTCAACCTAATAATCAAACATTGATAATAAATCTTGTCAGACAATAACCTTTCTTTGGACCGACTACTATTCACATGGATAATAGCTTTACAATATCAATATTCATCATCGCATGTGTGTTCACTGCCCGACCAAACATCAACCTTTCTTTGGGTCGATCAATGTCCGCATGGACAATGAACACACATAATCTTTATATTTCAAATCAAATTAATTTTACACTGCAGAGGCTACTTTGGTAACATGCTGCTTCAATCAATTTAATTTAAAAAGGAAAAAGTATTCATCCAAAACTGTATTCATCGCATGCATGGCAAAGTCAAAAGTTCAAGGTTACTTCCATGCAAAAGGAGAGAATAACTGACACATGGAAATTACTTACGTGCATGCAAATCACGATTCCATTTTTTTTTTGAATCGGTTCTGTAGACGTATCGAATCACTGTTGCGAATTCATTCTTTCCAGAGGTGCATCGCAACACTGATGCGATTTTTTTTGAGTCGGTTCGCAACCAAAGACGCAACACCGATGTGTCTTCTATTTTTTTTGCTTTCAGAGACGCATCGCAACATCATTGAATCATCATCATGATGCATATTTGTTTTTACTTATTTATTTATTTTTGGTCGACTAAAACCGAAACCGAATCATCAATGTGTCTTTGTTTTTTGGTCGATTGAAATCGAAACTGCAATGAATCATCATGACAATGGTCGACTGAAATTGAAACCGAATCATCAATGCACCTCTCCCTTCGACTAAAACCAAAACCGCATTGAATCATCAATGCGTCTTTGTTTTTCTTTTTTTTTTTTGTCGACACAACCTTGCTTCATGGCTGTTCGACAAGCACACACAACTGAACGATTGTATCCATCGATCGAAAGACAACCACAATGAAATCGATTCAAAAAGAAAAATGATAATCCTAATAACCGAACATGATATAAGGCTCTGATACCACTTGTAAGAATAAATAAAGGGGAGCAAATCAGTCCTTAGTCTTGCAGAATCATACCAATACCATTCATGTACGAAGAACAAGAAGCCATGTTGCACCCCAAAGAATATCATGCTATAGTTATCAAGGAGGTTTAAACGTACATACCTGTATCCATCACAGTAGTGGAAACCCTTGCGGAATGAGTGATGAATCAATGGTTGGTCGACTGGTGTGGTTTTCCTCAGTTAAATCTTCATTCTTCCTTAGGTTTTCTCAGCTCTTGACTCTAATGGGGTAGAGCAAGAGGGCGGCTAGATGATTTAACATATTGAGAACCATAACCTAGGAGCCTTTTATATTTTGACCTAATAGGATCCCATTAAGCCTATATGAGCCAAAATGTGGTATCCACTCATTAAGACCCATACTCTTTTGTTAAAGTCTACGGGCTTTGCATAAATGAATCACTTGATTTAGCCCACTTACGAGATAGTCCATCAATGCAATTGTTTCACTGAATATGTAAGCCCACTTAACAGAGATTAAAACCTAACATTTTACACTAAAAAATCTGACCGTTGTAAAATTCCATCTGTGTAATTTTGTATTTACACCGCAAACAAACACAACCTAATTGTAGATTATGTTTTTTGAGAGTTACAGCTACACTATGTATGGATGCTATTGGCATTCCAATTTGAATGAATAATATATTGTTATCAAATGGTTGGAGCAGAGTTATTATTCTTAAACAATTGGATTAGAGTGAGAGCAGCTAGAACAAAGTGGCATTTTAAATGGGTATGCCCATTCTCTCTCATCCCAACTTCTATATGAAAAACGTTTTTTTTAGGATTTTTCCCCGGAGACCACCTTCTGGGAAATCACCCACGTCGATGGTACGACTTGGGTGTGAAACATGTCTGAATTTTTTCAACCTGAAATGCTATTATGTTCACTATTTCGAGTGAACACAATAGCCGATTGTTAGGTAAAGACGATGATTCCAATGGGGTAGGTTGCATCTAGCGAATCTCTAGCGTCCATGGCTTGATTTGGGTGTGAAAGAAGAGCCTGGATTAGCTAGAGACATGATTGTATACACCAGGTTGGGCTATTTATCACAAATGAACACGCTGGTGTTCATTATGGATTCCATTTGGGCCCCTTTTGTACTAAATATTGGCGCGTTCACTCGTGATAGGTAACCCAGCCCAGTATGTACAATCTTATCTCTAGCTCATAAGTACGTACAAAAGAGGGGTGCCTATTTCTGCCTAAAACACTATTATGTTTTTTGTTTTTTGTTTTTTTAAGTAAATGAGCAGATTTCTATTAATGAAAATAAATAATTGAATACAAAAACCATGAGAGGTTAACCAGCATAGGTTCTTGCCAAGGATTGTAGCCAATCGGGACAATCAAAAACTAGGAGACCCCAATGCACCGGGCCATTACCTCTCTTGTTTACAAAAGAAAAAGAAATAGACAAAGATGTAGTAGAAGCTAGAATATCTTTCACAAGGGACACCAATTCAATTGGAACACCAGAAAAGCTTTTATTGATGGCTTTGATGAGGAGTTCCTAACAGTCCGATTCAACTGCACAGTTGGAGAACCTTGCCAAATTCACCAGGTCCAGGCCTTGCCTCAGTGCAATGGCTTCAGCCTAGAGAGTTGAGGTCACAAAAACAGGCCCAAAACGAGCATCCAAACAAAAATCTATGTGATTACATCTACATAACTACCTAAATTATTTTGTTTGAAGCCTCCATCAACATTAACTTTGACTTGACCAACTCCTAGAGGAAATCAAAAAGGGGTTTGGGTCCGGGGGACCTCAGATGCAATTATACCTTTTGAAGAGCTCCTTAAAGTCCAGCGTGCCAACATCCAACAACATCATATTTGAAATTTGGTTAGTGTTTTCAAAAAGTATTTTGATTCTAGCTTTCCAAATGACCCAAAGCAAATAAGCAGTGTTTTGAATAAGATGGACCCGATCTTCTTTCAAACCCTTACAAGATTGGACCCAATGTAGGAACCAATCACTAAAGAGAAAATCATGTGGGTAAGCTTCCATATGAGCATTGAAACAGCTCCCAAACCATACCATCTTAGACAACTCACCTTGACATAAAGCATGAAAAATGGTTTCAGCTGAATTGCCACTCACTTGACAGACATCAAAGTTCATAACTATCTTGATTGCTAGGTTTGAATCTATAGGGATTGTATTTTTGCAACACTTCAACAGGAAGGTTCTGACTTTGGGTTCAATAGGAATTTTCCAAACCATTTTCCATAGAGAGCAGTTTGGGGTCAAAATTCTCATTATTTTCTGTGTACAACTTTTGTTTGGCTAAGTAATAGGCAAATCCAACACTAAAATTGCCTCTGAAATCAACCACAGGACTTTTCTTGAGTAAGCCTCACTCACGAGTACTTGCAAGATCCATGTTATTGGTTAATTAGCTCACTGAAAAATTGAGGAAAATCTAGTCCCGGATTTGGTCCCATGACTTTGAATCCTTCTACACTCGATATCGAATTGTCTAACCAAATGGATATATCCCTGCCCTCGTTGGCCAGCCAGCATGCCCCTTTTAGTACTAGTTCTCTCCCTAGCATGGTGCTTTTCTAGCCCTATGAGCCTTTGGAAGGTAAATTGTCCCTCAAAAAACTTTTATTTGTGAAATACTTACTTTGCATGATTTGAGCCCAAAGACTATCTTGTTTGCTTGCTAATCTCCATGCTAGTTTTGCTAAGAGAGCCAGATTGAAACAATGGGGGTTCCTAAAACCCATACCATTATTGTTTTTATTTCTAGATAAGATGTCTTAGGAGACCCTGTGAATCTTGGCTCTATCATTGTGGTTCTTCCCCCACTAGAAGTGTCTTTGAAGTTTATTAATTTCATTATAAATCTTCTTTGGAAGAAGAAAATAACACATGGAGTAGGCTGGAATGGCTGCTGCTACTGAATTTAGTAATTTCTCTTTCCCTGCTTGGGTGAGGTATTTCTCATTCCACACGTTTGTTTATTTTGCACCCTCCCAACCAAATAGGAAAAAAAAAGACTTGTTTTGGTTCTACTGAGAGGGTAGGGAGACCAAATTACTTGGAGGGCATCCTTATTAGTTTTACCTTAAGGCACTATCATCTTCTTGAATTCAAGATTGAAATGCCTTCCACCATATGAGCCCCTTCTTGAAGTGAAGCTTTGGTGAAGATATAGTTATCATCTACAAAAAATAGGTGAGATATGGTGGGGTAGTGAGCATTTAATTTAATACTTGAAATTGTAGAGTTTTGCACTAGCTTTGTTAGGTTGGTAGAAAAGACCTTAGAACAGAGGATAAAATGGTGCAAGGGTAGATTCCCTTGTCTTATACCCCTCATTGGAATGATTTTCTTAGTGGGGGAGCCATTCACTAGGATTTGATAAATGACAGTGGAGACACACTCCATAACCTACTAAGTTCGTTTAGAACCAAAACCTAGCTTCCGTAGGTTTTTTTTTTTTTTTTTTCAAGGAAGGGATATTCCGATCTATCATTGGCATTACTCATATCAAGCTTTACAGCCACCATCCCATTTTTGCTCTTTGAAGTCTTCATGTAGTGGATTAGCTCTAATTCTTATACACAAGTAAGGCATGGTATTAGGCTAAATCGAACTCATATATTGAATTACTAAAATACATCTAATGCTTATACACAAATTTTAATGGAAACCTTAAGCCTTTCTCACCCAAGAACTCTTCCTCTTCACCTAGCATATATAGGTTTTTATGTGTTTCAATCAAATAATTGGAAATTTTGATGCTTATTCAAATAATTTTACTTATTTATTAATTACTTATATATAATAGGAAATTAGATGTAGTTCTACAAGGTGGGAGATTTGGAGAGGTAGAGAGGATCATCTAGAATTTACAAATCCCCCATCCTTACTTATAGTTAAGGATTGAAATAGCGTATCAGTATTGTTAGTGTATGGCACGGAATATGTTATGGAAGGTGTATCTTGCTAGTTGTGCATGCATACCGGGTTGATACAATCAATGCAGACCAATATACAATGATATGCTACCCATGAGACACGAATGCACATGCACATACCCTTCTAGTAAAAAAGAGAGAAGCAGGGATTCAAACCAAAGTCAAGAGGCAAGAGAGTGCTTAACATCTGTGCTCGTAAGCCGCTACATTGCTCCATCTTTTGTGTTATGAATAAAATAAAATAAATTTTATTACTTTATTGTTTAAATGCAATTCAAATAAATAATACATATTAAAAGTTATCTCTAACTAAAAATTTAAAAAGTAATATTTAAAATTAGTATTTTATAAAATAAGAAAATAAATAATATATCAAATCTACATTTATATCAAAATATTATTTCAATCTCAAAAAATTAATACAAATATAATATTAATAAGAGAATAATTATTTTAGTACTTTAACTTTATGAATTTACACATGATATTTAAATTAAAAAATATATATTTTAATTTACATTAAAAATCATATTTATTATTTAGAAAATAAAAATATTATTTACAAAATATTCAAGAATATAATATTAAATTGAATCTACCAAATCTACTAATCTACATACATATAAAAAAGGATATTTAATTTTAGAAAATTATATAAATAAAAGTATAATAATAGAATAATCATTTTAATAGTTAAAAATTATGAATTTGCATATGATATGTATCTTAGAAATTTTAATAGATTTTATATATTTTAAGTTGAGATTATACATTTTATAAATTATAAATTAATATTTTAATTTATATAGAGAAGTTAATATTCAGTTGACCTCTTTGTTAATGTAAAAAAATAAAAATAGTAAAATAAAAAATTGATATAATAGTTAAAATATAATAGAAAAATATGTTTTGCATTTTGGACTCTTGATTGATTTATTATCAATAGAATTGTATGTTATCTATGCAACCTATTTTGTTAATTGTAATATATTTTTTCATATACACCATTAAAATATATATTTTTTTATGTATTTATACATTTTTTGTGGTTATTTGACCTTAAATTTTATATTATTAATGTATTATGAGTTTTTTATATGTTTTTTTAATGCATCCAAGAGTTTTCATATTTTCCGTTTATATCCATGTGTTTTAATAGCGTATTTGTATTCATATCCAAGTTGTCTGATATGATACTTTAATCCTTTCCTATAATTTACATGTTTAGAAAATAGGCATTTATGTCTTCTAGTCCAACAACAGATGACATCCACTCACTTTGCCACAAAAACCTACAAGCTACAAGGAGGATTTGATGCCACACTTTCATTGAGTTGTAATCATTTGCCAACAAAATAAGTTCCAACACCCTATGATTATACCAATTTATCTAACACCATACAATTTTATAATTAAAGTGGGGCCCACCATAAAAGTGGAACCCTCTGTATATGAGATGTGCCTTGTCAGGTGTTCTTATAGGGTGTTGGAACGGACTTTATTATTGGTAGGTGATCTCAGCTATTGGGTCATCGGGGACAGGTAGGAGTGAGCATTTTTTTTTTTTGTTATTATCGGTTGATTCGGTTAAACCGAAATTCCATTACATGACAGAGTTCAACGCTCAGGCCACAAAAATTACAAAAATAAACCAGAAATAAACTCACCGGTGCTGAACAAGGTAGGTTATCCGGAGTTAGATTGAAGTTTGCTTGCTACTTGCTAGCTCAACGCTGCAACTGAAGATGCCCGAAGAGTAGAAGACGAAAGTGGCATTGAGAGTCGAGACTCACTCAGACTCAGTTACTCAAAATTCCAGTTTGGCAGAGTTCCAAACTTCCAGTTCTTGTGAACAATCAGGTGGGCCTGCAAGCAATCAGGACACTGTATCTGATGGGGGGGGCAAACAACAACAATAAAAAGATAGACGACCGGGTCAAAGGAAATGGGCAGCAGATAGACGTTTGGGAAGACATCAGCGAGTTCAAGAAACTCACTCAGAATAGCTGGAACTGGAACTCTGCCAAACTGGAATTGAACTGGAATTCGCCAGACTACCTATCAAGTATCAACTAAATGCGCCGTTGCAAGCGTGCAACTAAGGTCGCCGGCGGTAAATATAGTCATACTAATGCCTCATGGAATTAAACCTGCAAGCCGCAACTAACACCCTGGGAAATAAAGTTGCCGACGCTAGGGTTTTTACCAAACTCCAAGTCCAAACTAGAAGTCAAAGGTCGAAGCTTTTTGGCTTTGCCGTTTTGGGTTTTGGCCTAAGGTTAAAACCTTTGGGCTTCTCACTCAGTTTTTTCGATTAACTGAACCACTGATTCACTGAATACCATAACTGAAACCGAAACCCGAAATAACCGAATCGAATACATCAAAACCGAAATTTGCTCACCCCTAAAGGCAGGTTAGTTAGGACCTTAATTAGGCCGCATTGGCTTCATTAAGTTATTTATCGTAAATTTCATCCTAGTGGTGTACAAATATTAACCATTCCATTTCATCAAGAGCAATCACGGGTCCTGTTAGTGAAAGTTCTTCCCGTATCATACCTCATTTATTATCTATCGTAATATTGATGGACATCTAGCTGATTGGAGGAAGACCAAGACTATTCATATTATTCGTTCACCGGTCTCTTGTCCCCCTATTCTTTTCTTTAAAAAAATGACTGTCGTCTCTTTTCCATTCTCATTTCTCTGCATCGATTATTACCGGTTGCAATCAGATATTGTCTTAGGTTTCGTTTGATGTGTCTTTTTGTGCGGACTGTCAATTTTTTACAAGTTTCCAATAATATTCTCTTATTACCTGTTTCCTTAAGAAAAGATTTAATCGTTGAATGCTACAGTGTCGAAAAGATATGGGAAGTTCATTTTGGATTATTTTTGGAAAATTCTAAATAAAGTTTTCTTTGTCTTCTTTCAACTCATCTTCAAACTATTAAAATCTCTCACTTATCAAACGACCCTTTATTTTTTATTTCGCTGAGAAAACCAGATCTTCCCATTTATCATATATAATAATAAAAAACTGATTCATTGTCGATTTTTTTATTTCATTTTAATTTATATTCTCTTCCTTCTCTTGTAATTTCCTTGTGGAAAGGGTAGAAAAGTATTTGAAAAGGATCATTGTCCACTTGTGGACTACTTAACATCGCTAGTCATGTCACCTCAGAATAAAGCGATTTATAGTTTTTGTTCCCTTCATTTCTTTTCTTGAGGCTCAAACCTCCAATTAATTAATGTCCCAAGACCTTGAAAAGGTTTTCTCTTGTTCGAAAGTCGGTATTCAATTCTTTCTTTTCATGTGCATCGCTCTTTAATTTCCATGCGATGAATCGGTGACAGTGAAGTTTGTGGAGCAAAGGGACTCCTAGAGTCATTGGTGACACGACCCATAAGTCATAGTTGTCGTTTAGGGTCTTGGCAGCCAAGGTTCAACATATGGATACGTATTGGGTTGTATTGGCCGATACGATATTAAGGGCTTTTTGATATGTCTTTATATGGGATGTTTTAGGGTTTAAATCAGTTTAAAGGATGAATGGACCTCAAACCAACTCTTTTAAACCAGATTTAAAAAAAATTAAAAAAAAAAAGAAACAAGTATTGATACACTCCAATACATTTTTACCCATGTATTGGGTGAATTGATATTTTGAACCTTATTGACAGATGGCAGCTTCGTAGGGTTTCTATCACATCAGTACCCTATAGGTGCCTCACGTGCACATCTAAGCGTGTATTTCATTTGGAGATATTCTAATACATGGTACCCATTTTCAAGCCTTTATTTATTTAGGGAACGTTTGGTCAGTTTTCTCATGGACATTTCAAAGCTGCAACGACCAATATTTGGTCTTTTTCCGCCCCCTAATGAATAGGGGTGCAATTTGTATGGACTTGGATTGGGATTTTGTCAAAATTTAAATGAACCCGGCCGAAGCCCAAATCTAAAGAATAAAATGTCAAATCAGACCGACTCAAATTGCACCCCTAACAATGAAAAATGGGAAGCTGGAAAGATCCGTCACCCATGCCCCCCAAAAGCTCATAGAAGTCTAAAATAGCTGAAAATCAGAAAGATTATTATTTTCTGTCTTCCTTCACGTAAAATCTTTCATTAAAACAGCTTATTAGGCCATAATGGCACCCTATTAGTCATTTTCTTGTTGGGACCTGTTCAATGGTGGATCCCCATGCATACGGATGTGATGAGAATTTACACCAGGCTACTTGCCTGACCAAGACTCCGTTTTGCCCAAAGTTAAGAGTGTTTCTTGGTCTTGATGGAGTTGTCTTTGCCATGAGCTTTAATTATAGTTGTCACGTGATCAATATGGTGAATCTAGAAAAGTTGGAAAACTTTGACCCTAAGAAAAGAGTTGGAGAAGTTTCTGCCTTTGTGAAAATGGGTCAGTTAAAAGGCAGGGGAAAAAATTAATTTGGTTCTCTAGCCTCATTGACTTGGCCAAGGCACAATATGCTTCCTAACAAGAGCCTTGACTTTTTGAGCAGTCCTTTCATTTACTTCTAAGAGTTTCCCATCAGTGACTAGTAAGGGAATCAAAAGAAATATTGTGAAAGCCTTTTTTTTTTTTTTTTTGTAAGAATGTAAGAGCCAAATTGAATGTCAAAACTATCTATTAATTTTGTGAATTGATAATTTGAAAGATGTTAAAGGAGTTTTTTTTTTCTCTTTCAGATGTCAAAGTATAATGAAGTGCAATATGATCCCCCAAACCCATAAAGCTCCCCAACCCTAGTGTAAGTGCAATATGATCCTAAATCTCTACTACAACTGACAGGAGACCTTACCGACCAATCAGTTCACTTTGGTAGTGGAAGTAGGATGTTTAAAAAAAAATAAAAAATATCTATTTATTGTTGTTTGCATAAAAGAAAATAAAAAAGTAGAAGGACAAGCTTAAAATTCTTAAAAATCCTTGGTACAAATATTGATATGCATGAATAATTACTTTTCAAAAAGTTATGGATAAATTTTCAAAAATTTGATGGTATGAATAAATTAACTTTCAAAACATTTTGAAAATTTTAAATAATTAATTACTGAAAGTGACAAAATTTTCAGTAAATTAATTATTTAAATTAACATTCACTAAATTAAATGATCAAAAACATGAAAACTAGTTTATGGAAACCACTGGATTAAAATTTCCAATAAATACCAAAAACCAAAGTAAATTACCAATAATTATGGAAATTAGTAATAGTTATCAAATGAAATTATAAATATTAAAATTCTCCAATAATTTTCCAATGTAGCAATTAGCAAAAACCAATATAAATTACCAATAATTCATTATAGAAATTATTAAAAACCAATGTAACAAAAGATACTAAATGTTCTGTTTTTTTTTTTAATTAACTTTCACTAAATTAAATTACAAAAACATGAAAATTAGTTTATGGAAATCAATAAGTTAAAATTTCCCAATAATTACCCAAATCCAATGTAAATTACCAATAATTATGGGAATTACCAATACTTACCAAATGTAAATTATCATTATTAAAATTCTCCAATAATTGTCCAATTTAATAATTTCCAAAATTTATGTAAATTATCAATTAATATATTAGTTTTTATAAATAGTTATGAAAATCATAACAATAGTTAAAACTCCTGAATAGTTTTTGCAGTTTAGTAATTGGCAAAAACCAATGTAAGTTACCAATAATTAATTATGGTCAGAAACTTCAGAGGAGGTTTTAGCAATTTACCCTATTTTTTATTACCAACTTCTGGTTTGCATGCTTATTATGGCCTTAATGGAGCCTATTTGCCTATAATGTCTACTTGGAACCTTAACTTGAGATTTGAAAATGGAAGAGAGGCCCTCTTTTCTCCCAAGTTTACTAATTCTAATCTTTTTTGGTACTTGATAAGCCTCTATGCTGATTGAATTTCTTCTATTGCTATAATGTGAGCTCATACAATTTAGATTGATCTCTTTCTCCTTTCTCTTCTTTGTGATATTGTCCATCCCATCAATCCTTTTGTATCAGGTCTTGTGTAAGGTGGTTTCCAAATCTATACTACTTTAAAAAGCACGAATAGTCTCAAAAATATTTCTGGAATTTTTTAAGGATAAAATTTATCCCTCTATATTTAAATTTATTGATAAAAAGTGATGGCAGATAGGGTAACTGGTTATTGATATTAAATGAGTTGAAAATAGGTAATTTTAAGACAATCAATGCATTCAATTCTCTCATTAAATCTCAACATTTAAGGTATTAACTTGCATTCGTCTTCATTGAATCATATATTTAACGCATCTTTGTTTCTTCTTATCAATAAATTCTATTAATTAAATCCATACATAATAAATTAATAATTCCAATAACATAAAAACTTATACTTTTAAAATCTACCTAGAAAAAATAGTGCTTTCATCCAGGCGGTGGTAAGAAATTAAACCATTTTGGGTCAAATGGGCCAATTTATGTTGCCACAATTAAATAATAAAATTCAAAATTAGATTAAATGCAAAAAATATAGAAATTAAAAAAGGGAATATTTTTTACATCATATATTCAACATATTAAAAGATAATAAGTATGATAAATAAGAAATATTTTTATTAATGATGAAAATGGAATGTAAAACTTAAGACCAATTGGAAATAAAACTATTTTCCTATTATCTCATTAAATCTCATATCTAAGGTATATTATCTCATTAAATCCTATATTTAAGATATACTTTTCTCATCATTAAATTCTATTAATTAAATCCACAACATTAATTTTAATAGTATAAATATAAATATTTTGAAAAGTAGTTTGAAAATAAAACCATTTTCTTCCCTCATAGTGGTGGGTAAGCAATTTAACCATTTAGGGTCAAATTAATTAATAAATAAGGTCATAATTAAATAATAAAAAATTAAAATAAATAAAATATATGATGCAAAAAATAATTAATTATGTCAAGCAAAAATTAAGTATAATAAATAAAAATTATTTATATAATGTAGATGAAATATATAATTTAAAACTAATCCCGAAGCAAATTAATCTATTTTCTTATCTAGATGGTTTGTCAATGGTCCAACTTTTCAAAGAAACTCATGATATCATAGTTGAAATAAAACATTTTGGAATATTTCTAATGTTATATATCCATCATATTAACTAAAAACACTTGTTAAAATAAAAGTTATTTTTATTTATAATAGCAATGAAGAACAAAATTTAATAATAATAATAATAATAATAATAATAATAATAATAATAAAGTAATAATAATAATAATAATAATAATAATAATAATAATTATTATTATTATTATTATTATTATTATTATTATTATTATTATTGTAATTTAAAGTTTTCATGTGCAATGTATGTACACATTTACTACAAGCATTTAAGTTTATTTTTAATTATATCGTTACTTTTATTAATTTTTAATTTCTATCTTAATTATGATATATCTAAAATTCAAGTAATTAATATGAATAAATTCAAGTATGAGAAATGTTTCTAGGTTTGACTATGATATGGAAAAGATATGATATCTGAAAAACTTCAGACCAGCCAATTAGAATCATAAACGTGGTAGCCAATTAGGTGTTATTTATCAAAATTCATGGGTGGGTTTTGATTGGTCAAAACTCTTCCCATACCATATCTTTCCCACATCATAGATTTTCCCATGTTTCTAATGTGTGGTTACTGCAGTATATTGTGGGTTGGTGTGGGTACTGTTCTTATGGGTATCCTTGTTTATATCAGCTTAATTAAATGCTATGACAACAAACCTCACCTGATTGGGGTCTCTCATATGGGATTTTTTTTTTCAAGGTAAAGTATGTTCATTGAAGAAAGAAAATAAAAGAAGGAAAATATACAATCAATTGTTAATTCATATCATAGTGGTGAATTTTTGATAGTGGGATCTCTAATCAGGGTATATATATTAGAAAAATGAAGGGGGATTTTAGAAGAAAAAATTCACGAACATGTGTTTTCACTGTACTCTTTTAGATGAATCATGAATGTTGAAAAGCATGGTTTTAAAAAATGACCCAGAAATGGAACCGTTCTAGGCTCCGATTTTCGGGTCAACGGTTCGAAAGGATGGTTCATTCTGACAACAAAAATAAAAAAAATAAAAAAATAATTAAAAATATAAAACGGTCAAAAACCATTGAACGGTCGACAGTTTGACCACCCGGGTTAACCAACATTGTCGTGCGCACCAATGTCACTGGTGAGGGTGACTTTGAATGAGAATTTTAGATAATAGCCCCAACAAACAAGCAATAGTATAGCTCTCAAACTTGTTTGAAGCATAGAATGAAAATTGTATGGTGCTTGGACGTCCAACCTTTTCTCTTGTAGGTAATGATAAGCTTATAAGGGAGGACCGGAGGAAATGTATACTTGAAATAATATTGATATATAATCATTGAAAAACTCAGTTTTAGTGATTCATAAGATCCACTGGTGTTATTTTGTTTCAATATGAAAAGAGGAACTTTCAACATTGACATTGAAAGTATTCATGCATATTTGTAGACGATTTTCTTTTAATTAATAGCAAATTTTGATAATTTTAACGATGATGATAATAATAATAATGTGTCAAAATTTGTTACAATTTTTTAGATTGTATTTGTAAAAAGTCATTTTTATTTTTATTTAGGGATTTTCGCAAAAAAAATAAATAAATTTTCATGAATTTGCAAATTGGGATATGTTTTGAAATATATTACAAAAAAGTGAGTGGGACAAGAAAATCATTTTCTTTCACCAAATTGCCCCTTTAATAAATCTGCAAATTAAATTGAGAAGGGAGGGCAGAATTTACTGTTCATCATCTTCCTCCTCTATACACTTCTCTCACTCTCTATTTGACTTCTCTCTTCCCCTCTTCCTCCATTCTCTCTCTCTCTCTCTCTCTCTCTCTCTTATAGAGTTATATTAGGACTTATACTATGCAATATATTTGTTTCTTCTCTTTAATTTCCTATTTTCATTTGTCAATGCATTGAGATATCCCTAGTTTAACATCTTTGAATTAAGGATATTTAGGAGAAGACCAGTTTGCAGCTGAAGATGGTTGTGAGTGGTGTGTTAATGGTGCAGTAATGGTGTTGCAGGGTTTGCAGGATCATATTGCTCTGTTTACTGAATTTGTCATTGTTTGGAAACAATGCAAAGAAGTGTGAATGCTAATATTTAGAGTATAAAACAGTTCATATAAATTGCAAACTTGGGTTAGTTTTGCATTGACAAATTTACCTTCTTACCAAACAAACTTTTAGCTGTAATGGATGCAAACATGAATTGCAATAAAGCATATGCTTTTTTTTTAATCAAAAGCCCACTTGAATGCAAGTTTACTTCCTTTTTATTGATGTACTTTTACATCTTATTATCAATGTAAATATGCATTGGTCTATCATTTGTCAATGCATAAATATAATGTTACCAAACACAGGCAAAAGTGAACCAGAGTGCAAATTTACCCTGAACTGGGATTTACACTCCATTTGCATTGTTTCCAAACACAGCCTTATTGGAAAGAGTACAAATGCAAATTTTGCCACATATTTTATCATGGGTTATAATTTTCGATGTAACATTTTTTTAAATAGATATTATATATTTTATCATATCTCACAAATTTTGCATATGGCATATTTTTTCTATGTCACAAAGTTGCCATGGGACAAATATTTTGCCATGTGTTACAAATTTGTCATATAGCATATGTCAAATTTGTCCACTTGGCATATACTTCATAATGTGTCAAGATATTGCCACACATTGACATATGTTTTGTTATATTGACAAATTTTGTCATGTGGCATATACAGATTTTGTCATATGGAATGATATATATGTTTACATAATTGGCTCAAATTATGAAACAAAATCGCAAAGAGGTTGTTTGCCATGAAGGCATTCTACAAGCAATTCGTTTCTTGGAAAATCAGGAAGCCTTGGAAAATGAAGATAACCAATGCCACCAAAAACACACAAAAAAATTGGGATGTAGGCTACTTGGGCATTTAAAGTGATTTGGCTCATTATAACATATTTATAATGACAATTGTATGACATCTCAGAAAGAAGTCAGTCTTTTCAAATTTCAATGTGCTACATCACCTAGGATATTCAAGATCACCAAGCCAATTCAAGAAACTTCAATTTGATTTTCAAGAAATCCCTCCTTTCCCAAATCTCTAAACTAATCATTGCAAAAATGTCTTTTTTTTTTTTTTTTAAGAAATAGTCCATCAAAATGCCATTTTTTACTGATTCCATTTTTTTTTTGATGTGGCACTGAATCCTTGTCAACATAATTGCATCTCTCATGAAATGCTTCAGTCCTAAGCACCCTCGAAATAATCCAAAATGATGTGTGATGTTGTGCAATATGGTCGCTCCTTTGTATCTAATGACTTGGCTCGAACAAGCCTATGATTTGGCAGGGGCGAGCTGTGTGGCTGAGCTGATGCCTGTAAGTTTGAGTTGAAAGCGAGCTGCAAGGAGGGAAGGGTGAGAGTGCCCGGGTAGGTTTTACTCGGAGAGAACACTCCGACGCTTAAGCCAGAAAAGATGGTGTGGAAATCTCTTAAGAGTGTGAGAGAGCTAGAGTATATTAGTGCGCATACCCTTTTGGGTGGATTTGTAGTCCTTTTATAGTTATCTAGGGATCAAGTGCTTTGGGCAACGTCTTTGAGTCTTTGACGAAGCTATTTCCGCAATATAAGGCACGTTAATATGTTAGTTGCTAGATTCATACGACGGTTACAGGTTGCCCACGGGACTTGTGGCTCACGGTTCAACGAGCTGCTCCTATGGTCGCGGTAATGGCGCCCTCAAGGGCAAGGTGCATTAAATGGTTTGGGCAAGCTCGCATTGCAGGTTGCTTAAGCTCGCCCCAGCTCGGCCATCTACCTGATGTTGGATAACATGTGTTGACTTGTCAAGCTAGCCTGCTAACTCGGAATTGCGCTGTCGACAGCTTCCACGTGTCATTATTTATGTGGAAGGACCAAAGTGCCCCTCATCAATTCCCCCCACTCTTTAGCCGCTGACCAGCTGGCGAAGAGAGTATGACCTTCTGGGTGATTTTGTTCTGCCTGCCTTTTCGGCAGTCCAGCTCGCCTAGTTTGGGCGTGTAGTTTGGATCGCTCCTTCTTAAGTCTTCTAAAAAGGAGGAAGGAAAATTTCCTATTATGCGCTTGGGAGAACTTTTGGCGGGCATTTCAATTTCGAGCACGCGTTTAAATTCGAATTTGAGTGCACGCTCATTCAAATATTTGAATTCACATGCTCAAACATTGAGCCCGCGTGCTATTTCTTTACTGTCGCCAAGTTGTTATGCACTTGTGCCATCGGATCTTAGGCTGGCATGCCCCTGCCAACTGCTATCTTCATCTGCACCATCGGTCTTTCCCCTTGTGAACTATAAGTATGGGGCCCCTGTTGAGGTCCCCACTCGTCCATTGTTGTTTTTGGATTTTCTAGAGAAGGAGGGTGGTCTGCGAGTTGGTGTCTAGAGCTGGTCTATTGAGACGAGCTCCGTTTTCTCGTTGGCGAGCTCTATTTTCCCTTTGCCCCGAGTTCTGTTGCTGTCGTCTTTGGTTTTCTCTTTGTTTCCCTGGTGAGTACTTCTAATTTTCTGCCATGTCTCGTTGCTTTACTGAGGATAGGCCGTCTAGTGATAGGTTGGACGATGAGTCGAGCTCCCCTAGGGAGGGCTCATATGAGGTCTATTTCGATGGTGCCTTGGTGTGCAGGAGAGAGGAGGTTGAAACTATAATAGGCATGTTTGAGCCGACCCAATTGTTTGGGGTGGAAATAGTTGAGATATGCCAAAGATATGAGATTCCCGACAAATATCATTGGATTGAGCCTGCTGCCAATCACTATCCTTGGGACCACGGCCGGGAGGGGTTGTGTGTCTATGAGGAGTCCTTGGAAGCTGGTCTCCACTTCTCTCTCCATCCGTTTATCACCGCTATTTTGAGGTGCTACAAAATATCGCTAGGTTAGCTCGCCCTAAACGGGGTCACAACATTGGTTGGGCTGATTAGTTTATGCCACCACCAGGGCTTCCCCTTGAGTCTTGAGACCTTCTCAACCTCAGTTCAGATGAAAAGAATCTCTGGCCCATTTTGCTTTTATCTTCCCTTCCGTAGTGGGAGGAAGATCTTAGACTTCCCCAACGAGGATAAAGGTTGGAAGAAGAGGTTCTTTTTTCTTGAAAAAAAATGGAGGTTGGGATGTCGAGACTGCCTAGTAGTTGCCAAAAGGTTGTTGAGTGTAGGGACGCCAAACTACAGGTTATGGTTCAGTAGCTCGTCCAAGAATGGGTTAGGATTGAAGAGTTTTTGGCCGAGCCGATGCTTATTTAGGTAGGACTAAGCCGTATAGGTGTGTTAGTTATCAGGTCGCACATTGCATATTTTCTCTAGGTCGTACATCTACTTATTTCCTTTCCTTATTATTTCGGCTGATGATTCTGTTTTTATCTGTAGGTATGGCGAGGTTGTCTTCAATGATGTCAACTAATGAGGATATGAGGTCTTCTCGCAAGAAGTGCTGAGTTGAGCCTCAGTCTTCCAGGGGAAAGGCTTCTTTGTTTGGGACTCCTCCCGTCATCAATCTAAAGGGGGAAGAGGATCCAATGTGTATTGAGTAGCCTCCGCTCGAGCCCTAGGTCACCTAGGAGGAGTGAGAGGCTGGCCCTTATGTGTCTGACATCCCCCCCTTTATCCCCAGCATACCTAACATGTCTATCATCGATCGATTGAACAATGTATGCGTGGTTCTTCAGTTGGCCAGGGGCATACTCCTTCCTGAGGATATGCGGCGGTTTAGCGAGCTGGATCTTATCAAGACTGGATCTTGGCTGACCCAGTGCATCATCTAGGTCTAATTTTCTTTTAAATTTTTTGGTTCCTTTCTTGGCAAGCTCTTCTCATTCTGGTTTCAATCTCTGCAAGCGAACACCTATAGGTAGGTTCTGCTAGATCATGCTCACTTAGGGCAGAAGGTGCAGGATAGCATGCAGGCAAACATCGGCTTGCTTAATGCTGAAGTGCAGAAACTCTGGCTCGATTCAAAGGGAGAGCGCCAAGAGTGCCAGTGCCTTTATCATGCGAACTAGAGCCTACAGTGCGAGCTGACCCAGTCATAGCGTGAGTTGAGTGAGGCATGTCATGAGCTAGAGGAGAGGCGGTCAAAGTGTGCCTAGGACTTGCATCGAGGTAGGGAGGAGGCTGTTGCTTCTTATCTGAAGTCTCCCACGTATTCAAAGCAGAGGGCGGTGGATGATATCCCTTCCATGAAGAAGGGCTTCAAGCTATGCCATCGTTATCTAAAGTCCCTATATCCCAACCTCGATGTCAGCTCCGTTACTATGCGTAGGGTCCTAGGCGAGCTCGTCACTCAGGTGGATGAAGAGCCCTTAACCCCAGAAGAGGAGGAAGATGATGGCGAAGAGGGGGTTGATGAGGAAAACGACGAGGGGGCCTAGGATGGAGGCGACAGGTAGCTCGAATGGCTGTTTGATGGTGATGATGATGGTTTCTCTTATTGTTCCGGGGGCTTTATGCTCCTATAAGCTTTCCGAGGCCTATGTGCCCTATCATGTCCGAACCTGTTGAACTTTTCCTTTTCCCTTTTTTTTTGTAGCCATTTGCCCTACTTTCTTGTATGGTCGTTTGGCCTTTTTGTTAATAGAAGTAGTTGTTCCTTGTAGCATCGTTTGTTAGCTTGGCTATCTTCATGTTGTTTAGCTCAGCTCCATCGTGGAACATATCTCTGTTATTCTTTTACCTTTAGCATTGTCGATCAAGCTTCCATGATATTGGGTTGAGCTATTAGTTGATTCTGGTGAGCTCACATATGTAGCTCGAAGCACTTTGCTTTCAAAGGTAATACCTACACGGTTGTCTACATTCCATGCCTGGGGCACTGCCTTCCCATCAAGTGTTTCGAGTTCATATGGGTTCCCATCTATAACCTTAGAGACCTTGTAAGAGCATTCCCAATTCGGGCCGAGCTTTCCCACACCAGGTTTCGGCACCATAACTTTCCTAAGCACCAAGTTGCCAACCCTGAAATGGCATCTCTTAACTCGGGCATTGTAGTACTGAGCTATGCGCTGTTGGTATGTTGCGGTTTGAATGTAGGCCAGGTCTTTGACTTCTTCCACTAGATTGAGGTTGGCTTGCAAATCTTCTTCATTTGGTTCTTTGTCGAACGTTTCAAATCGCAATGTTGGGACCTCCATTTCAGTTGGTATCACCACTTTAGTCCCATAAGTTAAGTTGAAAGGCATCTTGCCTGTTGCTGTCTTGATGGTGGTTCCTGTAGGCCCACAGTACATTGGGTAGCTCGTCCACCCACAAACCCTTAGCTCAGGAGAGCCAATCTTTGAGGCCGTGCAGAATGGCCCTGTTGGTGACTTCAGCTTGCCCATTAGCTTGGGGGGTACACCATTGAGGTGAAATTTTGTCTTATTCCCATCTGTGCACACAAATTCTGAAACTTAATATCCTTGAACTGCTTCCCATTATCTGAGATCAACACTCTAGGTAGGCCGAATCTATAGACTATGCTTTTCCAAAAGAAATTTTGGACGTTGTGACCAATTGTGGTGACCAGAGGTTCGACTTCAACCCACTTTGTGAAATAATCTAATGCTACTACCAAGAACTTTTTTTGCCCTTTCACTAATGGGAAGGGGCCTATCAAGTCAATACCCCACTATGTGAATGGCTATGGGCTGGTCAAATATCTCAGGTTGGCAGCGGGTTGGTGCAGGATGTTGGTGTGTCATTGACATTTGTCACATCGTGGACCAACTCGGTTACATTTGCTTTCATGGTGGGACAATAGTACCCTTGCCACAAAGCTTTCTGAGCAAGGGCCTTGCCCCCTTTATGTCCTCCGCAGAGGCCTTCATGAATCTCATGCATGACTTGGTTTGCTTCTACTCGCCATAGACACTGTAGGTAGGGCGGCGTGAAGGGTCTTTTGTAAAGCTTCTTGCCTACTATGACGTAGCGAGCTGATTGTCATTCTATTCGCTGAGCTGCATTCATTTCTACTTGTAACGTTCCATGTTTTAGGTAGTTGTAGATCGGGTCTATCCAGCTCGGCTCTGTATCAGGTATATGGGCGACCTCTTCTCCCCCCTTTTCTATCAAGGGGCGAGGTAGCTCTTCTCTGTAGACTTTGTTTTGTAGAGTCAATCGTACTTGCAAGTATGGAAAGGGCATCAAGCTCTATATTTTTCGATCTCAAAATTTGTTGGAGATACCAATAGTCGAAACTAGGGAGGAGTTCTCTTACTTTGGCCAAGTAGGCTACCATGGAGGGTTCTTGGGCTTCGTCATCCCCATTTACCTGATTTACAAGGAGCTGTGAGTCGCTACAAACTACTAGGTGCTTTGCTCCCATTTCTTTTGCTAGTGCCAAGCCAACCAACAATGCTTCTTACTCGGCCTCATTATTTGAAGCTCGGAATTGAAACTGGAGCGCGTACTCCAATTGTATATCACTAGGTCGATAGAGTATTAACCCAACCCTACTCCCACTCTGGTTAGACGAGCTGTCTACATGAAGTATCCAGGGCTGGCGGCGTCTGTCCCAATGGTAGTTGTAGCTCGACTTTCCACAAGGAGTTGGTTGTTGTGGGTCATGTCATTGACACGATGCTGGTTGTTGTCATGCCCAGGCGCTCTGTTAGAGATCTGGATCTGGTTGCGAATATGGGGTGCAATCGAGTCAATTTGACCGGTTTGGTTATGACCGGCATTCTATTGAGGTACCTGCTGAAGGGGTACCTATTGACTATGTCGAGGTTCCTGCTAATGAGGCTCTTGTTAGAGAGGTACTTGTTGTTGTTGTTGCTGTTGCGGTTGCGGTTGCGGTTGCCCCCCTATAAAGGCGAATTTGTTTTCCCAAGATTTGAGATGCTCTTTCATCCCTTGCACGCACCGCACCAGATCATAGAACTGGTGTGTGTCAACCATTGAAAGAGCTACTACGGGCTCAATCATAGGGGGAGGCACGTTCACATTTTCTAGTGTTTTGACTGGGTGCGAGGAAACATTGATCTGGCCAATGGTAATAGCAGGGATTTGGCCGTTGACATCATTGTTGTTGAGAGGTGGATTGCTTGAGGATGCCATTACTGAACTTTGAAAGGAAGTAAAAAGAGAACTTAGCTTTTTGTTGCAATTCCCACAGACGACACCAATTGATGATGTGCAATCTCGTCGCTCCCTCATATCTGATGACTTGGCTTGAACAAGACTATGATCTGGCAGGGGCGAGCTATGTGGCCAAGCTGGTGCTTGTAAGTACGAGTTGAAAGTGAGCTACAAGGAGAGAAGGGTGAGAGTGCCCGGGTAGCTTTTGCCCAAAGAGAACACTCCGATGCTTAAGTCAGAAAAGATGGTGTGGAAATCTCTTAAGAGTGTGAGAGAGCTAGAGTATATTTGTGTGCATACCTTTTCGGGCGGATTTGGAGTCCTTTTATAGTTATCTGGGGTTCAAGTGCTTTGGGCAACGTCTTTGAGTCTTTGGCGGAGCTGTTTTCGCAATATAAGGCTCGTTAATATTTTAGTTGCTAGATTCACGTGACAGTAACAGGTCACCCGTGGGACTTGTGGTCGCGGTCGGCAAGCTGCTTCTATGGTCGCGGTAAAGGTGCCCTCGAGGGTGAGGCATGTGAAACGGTTTGGGTGAGCTTGCATTTCTAGTTGCTCAAGCTCGCCCCAGCTCGGTCGTCTACCTAATGTTGGATGATACGTGTTGACTCATCGAGATAGCCTACTCACTTGGCGTTGCGCTATCAACAGTGTCCACGTGTCATTATTTGTGTGGAAGGACCAAAGTGCCCTCATCAATGTGCTTTGTTGCACAAATATTTCTACTTTAGGCTCAGTTGGAAATAGTACAAATGCAAATATGTATAGCATAAATACATACAAAATAATACAAAATAGGGAAAATTCTCGATCAGTACCTTGTATTTTGGCTCAAGTGACAATTTGGTACCCGAACTTTAAAATGCGAGAATCCAGTACCCGAACTTTCAAAATGTGACAGTCCAGTTCCTGATGTTAAACAATCCGTTAATCAGCCATTAAGTGACATTTGAAAAGTCAAAATTGCCCTTCAAATGCCATCTAATTATCTTTGTCAACCATCCAAACGTTGACAAAAAACTGAACAGTCCCAAATCCTAGCCTCTTCTATTCAAAAAAGTTGGTGACTGTTTAAAAGAATTTATTATTTGGGATTGTTCATTTTATTGTCAATGTTCGGATGGTTGTTAAAGAGAATTAGATGGCATTGTTAGGGCATTTTTTACTTTTCAAATGTCACTTAACGGCTGATTAATGGACTGGTTAATGGCAGGTACTGGATTGCCACATTTTGAAAGTTCAGGTAATGGATTGTCACATTTTGAAAGTTGAGGTACTAGATTGTCACATTTTGACAGTTCAGGTACTGGATTGTTGCATTTTAAAGTTCGGATACCAAATTGTCACTCGAGCCAAAGTATAAACGGGAATTTAAGGTTTTGTACTCTACATATTTGCATTTGTACCCCTTCCAAACTCAGTCTTAGGTAATACTTTTGTTCTAAAAAAACACACATTTAAATGTTAAAGATTTTTTTTTTCATTATTATTGAATCACCTAATTACTTTGAAAATGCTTATCCAAGCATAACCTTAATTAGTTAATTTATTGCTTTTTTCACTTATAGAAGTGATTTCTTTTATCACTTCCAAATACTTTTACGTGGTAATCAAGTTTTTGTCGATATAACAAGAAGTAGCAATTATTGATATCCAATGATATCAGGAATATTAATATTTGATACTTAGGTGGCATTATGTAAATCTGAAGTCTGAAAAAATAAATTCTAGAAAAGTTCTGAAAGCATTTACAAGAAAATTTGCTTTTCTGTGGGATTGTTCGGTAATCTGAATGATGTGACGTTTGAGAAGTTTACATTTTAGAAATTTACCCCTTAAAGTCATTATTTAAATAGAAGTAAACAAAAATGATTAAAGTAATAGAATGTCGTTATAAAAAATCTTATAAAAATAATACAAATATAAAATTTGATAAAACAAAAAAATAATATCAATAAAAATAAAAAATAATATGAAATGTTAAAATAGTAAAAAATGTTAAAAGTAAAACCAAATGTAGAAAAATAAAATAATAATGGTAATAAAAATTAAATATATAAAATAAACCATTTAATGAAAAAATTAATATAAAAATATTAGGAATTATTTAAAAGAGATTGATAAATAATAAAATAATGTAAAAAGAGATGAAATAGTAAAAAAATTATTAATATAATAGTAAAAGTTATAAAAAATAAAAAATAGTAAAATAATATACAATAAAAATTCAAAAAGAAAAGAGAAATTAGTGAAAATTAAAATTGTTATAATTATAAAAAAAATGTAAAAACGACAATAACGATAGTAAGAAAAAATTAAAAAAAAAACATAAAGAAATCTTATAGTATTAGTAAAAAACAATATAAAATGAAATTAAAATATAGTAAATAGATTTATAAATATTAAAAACTATAAAACAGGTAAAACAATAAAAATGTAAGAAGTATAGATTTACAAAAAAATGGTAATAATCCACCTCTATTTCTTTTTTCAAGCTTGAACTTTGAACGCTGAGGACTTTCACTAATCACTATTGCATTTGATAATGGAAAAACAATGTTACAAAGACAAAAAAAGGTTTTAAAGTTGTGTTGAGAGAACACAAGGGCAATTTTGAACATTTTGAATTTTTAAAGGGAAAACACAATAAAAAAATATTTCGTGTGCTACTTTGGAATGTGCTTGGAAGCCCACCGTCTGAAGAATTCGAAGCTATACATTCTATGTTTAGTGGCAACATTCAAAGGTACAACAAAATGACCACTGAGCACTAAAAAAAGTAAGTTTTTCAGCATTCTGGTGGTCAGTTCAGTGCTACCAAACAGTACCTTAGACAAGAATGCATATAATAATTCCAAAAAATACAAGTTTTAGGGTTATTAAAACAATGATGATCACGTGAAATAGCCTCTCAGTTCTCTCTTATCCCAACCCTACAATTCTAGAATCTAGAGTGTTTCCCTTATTGGCTTTCTAACTTTTACAAGTTTCTACATCAATTGGCTAAAATTCTTCTTAAAATCCCTTTCTCTCAATCTCTCAACACCCCCCACTTTCCTCAGTACCTAAAATCTCTCTCTCAATTTCCTCCGCTTTCCTAAATTTTTCACATCTGAACATCCATATCATACACGCTCTTCTCATTTCCCTCTCCATGCGTTCATCTTTTTTCCTTTTGTCGACTCCATTTTCCATTTTCACTCGTGTCCGTTAGGCATTGAACATCAAAGAAGAAAGCAAAGCTCCGTTTTGAGTTTGGACCTTAAAGTAAACCTAGAATAATCATAAACATACTCTCAATCCTTGCCTATTCTGAAACAGTGAACAATAGGGAAGAACATACTCTCAATCATTCATAGATAATTGAGAGTTAAAGACTAATTGTAGACTACGTTTTTACTGTGTCTGGATGCTATTGGCATTCCAATTTGAATGAATAATATATTGTTCTCAAATGGTTGGAGCAGAGTTATTATTCTTAAACAACTAGATTAGAGTGAGAGCGGCTAGAACAAAGTGGCATTTTAACTGGTATGCCTATTCTCTCTCATCCCAACTTCTATCCCACGTCGATGGTACGATTTAGGTGTGAAACATGTCTGAATTTTTCGACCTGAAATGCTATTATGTTCACTATTTCCAGTGAACACTATAGCTGATTATTAGGTAAAGACGCTGGTGTTCACTATGGATCCCATTTGGGCCCCTTTTGTACTGAATGTTGGCGTGTTCACTCGTGATAGGTGTAACCCAGCCCAGTATGTACAATCTTGTCTCTAGCTCATAAGTATGTGCGCAAGAGGGGTGTCTGTTTTTGCCTAGAACACTACTGTGTTTTTGTTTTTATTAGTAAATGAGAAGATTTCTATTAATGAAAATAAACAACCGAAAACAAAAACCATGAGAAGTTAACCAACATCGGTTCTTGCAAGGGATTGCAGCCAATCAAGACAATCAAGAAGATTTCCAAGATCCATGTTCTCGGTCAATTAGCTCACTGAAAAATTGAGGAAAGTCTGGTCCCATGAATTTGAATCCTTCTACACCCGATATCCAATTGTCCCTCAAAAAACTTTTATTTTTGAAATACTTACTGTGCATGATCTGATCCCAAAGACTATCTTCTTTGCTTGCTAATCTCCATGCTAGTTTTGCCAAGAGAGCCAGATTGAAACAATGGGGTTTCCTAAAATCCATACCATCATTGTTCTTATTTCTAGGTAAGATGTCCTAGGATACCGAGTGAATCTTGTCTCTATCATGTGGTTCTTCCCCCACCAGAAGTGTCTTCGATGTTCATTAATTTCATTATAAATCTTCTTTGGAAGAAGAAAACAAGACATGGAATAGGCTGGAATGGTTGCTACTACCGATTTTAGCAGTTTTTCTTTCCCTGCCTGGGTGAGATATTTCTCATTCCATGCATTTGTTTTATTTTGCACCCTCTCAACCAATTGGGAAAAAAAGACTTGTTTTGCTTTTGCTGGAGAGGGTAGGGAGACCTAATTACTTGGAGGGCATCTTTACTAGTTTTACCTTAAAGGCACTTTGCTATCATCTTCCTGAATCTAGGGTGGGTTTTGGAATTGAAAAAAAAATTCAGATTTTGCAAAATTCACCAGTTGACATGAATCCATTCATAGATTGAAATGCCTTCTACCATATGGGCCCCTTCCTGAAGTGAAGCTTTGGTGAAGATATGGCTATCATCTACAAAAAATATGTGAGATGTGGTGGGGTAGTGAGCATTTAATTTAATACCTGAAATTATAGAGTTTTACACTAGCTTTGTCAGGTTAGTAGAAAAGACCTCAGAACAGAGGATAAAAAGGTACATGGGTCAGAACAGAGGATAAAAAGGTACAGGGGTAGATCCCCCTGTCTTATGTCCTTCCCTGGAATGATTTTCTTAGTGGGGGAGCCATAATCCACTGGGTCCATTTAGAACCAAAACCTAGCTTTTGGAGGTTTCTTTTCCAAGGAAGGGACACTCCGGTCTATCATAGGCGTTACTCATATCAAGCTTTAGAGCCATCACCCCATTTTTGCTCTCTGAAGTCCTCATATGGTGGATTAGCTCATGAGCAATGAGTATATTATCATTGATCAACCTTTCTTGGAATGAAGGCACTTGTTAAAGTCCGCTATACAAGGGTAGTACAATCCTTTTATGTTTAGTTATATATGTACTGATCTATTGATGTGGCTCTCACTTAAGTGAGGGCACAATGGTAATCCTTGTAGATCTTATAAGAGTATAAATAAAAGAAGGGCCGACTAGAGGTTTTGAGATTTCCTCTCTAGTTCGACTATGACTTTTCTCCTTTTTTTTCTTCTCTTTCTCCTTCTCCTTCTCTCTTTTTTTTCAATCTCTTTCTTCTGATCTGAACATATACGAACATCTAATCTAAGTTTTATCATGGTATCAAAGCCACGATAATCAGTTCAGATCAGTTGTCTCATTTTCTCTCTGTTATGCGCATTCCTTTCTAGGGTTTTGTAGAATTCTCATTGATATTTAGAGAGTTTTCCAGAAATGAAGAAAATGACTGGTTGTTTTCTCCTTTTGGGGGTTTTTCATGCCTCCAATGAGTGCAATCGTTGTGGTTTTGTGTGGTTGGTAGAAAACCCTCTACTCGCAATTCAAAGAGGGCTGGTTTTGTGATGGTGACGGTGTAGACTTGGTACCCTCTACTCGACAGGTACATGATCTTCAAACTAAGTTGTGGTATGTAGCAAGTATCTTCTATTTGTTGTAGAACTGAAAATATTTTTCGTGAGGTGTGTTGTTAGGGTTTCTAGTGCTGACAGTAAAAGACAACAGTAGTGTTGTTGCTAAAAGTGGTGAAAATTTGTGAATATTATTACTAAAACAGTGGTGAATAGTTGTGAGTATTGCTACTGAAACCTGGTACTAGGAACCCTAGTGGTGTTCAGTCATTCGTATGGAGTGTGGTGATTTATTAGGGCGGTAGAGTAACAATTTAGTGGTACAACCTCCAACTGTTTTTTTGTACAGTCATGGGAGATAGTAGTGAACACAAATCAAGTGTGGTGGTGCCTTCTGATTATCTGAGTGTGCAGATGACATCTATAAAATTGAATGGTGAGAATTATGTCCCTTGGGGTAAGTCTGTTGAAGTTTTCCTGAAATCCAAAAAGAAAGTGAAACTTGTGAGGGAAGATAAACCCTCAATTGATTATCCGGGATATGATGAATGGGAGCAGGAGGATGCTCAAATTATGACTTGGCTATGAAACAACATGGAGTCCAAAATTAGTGTGAACTTCATGTTTTTAGATACAACTAAGGAAGTCTGGGGTCATTCAAGGAAACTATATTCTGGACAAGATAACACTACTAGGGTTTACCAACTGTACCAAGAGTACTTCAATCTGCAACAAGGTAATCAAAGTCTTGAGGACTATTATGCCAGTATGAGAAATTTACGAAATGAGTTGAATGTTTATCATCCTCTTACACCTTATGTCAAAATTCAGCAACAACAGAGAGAGTAGTTGGATATGACCAGATTTTTAGTAGGGCTAAAATCTGAGTATGAACCCGTAAGGGCACAGATAGGTCTGCATTTGGACTCATAGAGACTTCAACTATGTCAGATAGGTCTGCATTTGCAATTACGAGAGGGGGAGGTTGTGGTGGTAGAGGAGGTCAGCATGATCGTGGTAGTGGTGGTGGACCCATGTATGGTCGTGGTGGTGGTGGAATGTATAATCGTGGTGGTGGTCGTGTTGGAGGACGTGACTCAGGGGGAGCCCGTGGTAGGGGATGTGGTAATACTCAAAGAAGGTGTACTCATTGTGGTATGGAGGGTCATATTATCAATTTTTGCTACGATCTCCATGGCCCACCTTCAACTTGGGCGAATCATGTAGCTGTAAATGGTGGTAGCTCAAGACAAGAATCTCAAGTCATTGATCACATCCCCACTACATCTACAGATACTTCCAAAAAGAAGATGGTGAGTGTTTTATGAGATGAGTATGAGCGGTTTATTCAGGGTACATCTCAACAGAACACAACTACCCTTACACACACGGGATGCCAGACAAGAATCTCAAGTTTGGCATCCACATCTTTCTGTTAGATTATAGATTCTGGAGCTTTTGATCATATGACTGGAACTCCAGGTGTGTTTTCATCCATTTCTCCATCCTCCACTTCCCAATATGTTACTCTTGCCAATGGCTCTACATCAGCCATATGTGGTGTTGGTAATGTTGACACTGATTCATTATCCCTCTCATCAGTTTTATATGTTCCCAAGTTTCCCTTTAACCTGATGTCTATTAGTAAATTAACTCAATCTCTTAATTGCTCAATAACTTTTTATCCTTCATCTTGTGTGTTTCATGATTTCAAGACGGGGATGAAGATTGGTGGAGGGCATGAAGCTGGTGGACTGTATTATGTTGATGGAGGTGGTTCGACAACAACTCTTCAGTCATCTCTCTCTCTCATCAGTGGCACTGCAGACTTGGTCATCCGTCTCTTAGAGCTATTCAGTTACTTGTTCCATCGTTGCGTTGTCTTTCTAATTTAAATTGTAAGTCGTGTCAGTTTGGGAAACACCATTGTGTCTCCTTTAGTCCTAGATTTGATAGTCATACATTGAGTCATTTTTCTTTAGTCCATTCAGATATCTGGGATCCAAACAGAGTAGTGTTTTATAATGGTTACAAGTACTTTGTAATTGTTGATGATTATTCAAGGATGACATTGATTTACCTTATGAAAGAAAAGAGTAAATTGTTTTCTATCTTCAAGAAATTTTATGCTGAAATTCGCAATCAATTTGGTGTACATATTAAAATTCTTCATTCTAATAATGGCCATGAGTATTTTTTCACACACTTTCAAGAATATTTGGAACAACATGACATTATCCATCAAACCTCATGTACCTACACCCCTCAACAAAATGGGGTGGCTGAAAGAAAAAACCATCACCTTTTGGAAACTACTTGGTCCCTCTTACATCAGATGAATGTCTCCAAACTCTTTTGGAGTGATGTTGTACCCACATCTTGCTTTCTTATTAATTGCATGCCCATGTTTATCCTTGAAGGTCAATCCCCTTTCTCTGTTATGTTTCCCACATTGTCTCCTTTTCCACTTACTTCCAAAGTTTTTGGATCTGTGTGTTTCATTCATAATCTTGGGCCTAGAATGGACAAGTTAGATGTTCCACTAAGTGTCTTTCTTGGCCATTCTAGGACTCTATAAGTGTATAAGTATTATAACCCTCGTTCTCGGCATTCTTTTGTGTGTTCTGATGTTATATTTTTTGAGTCTGTTCCTTTCTTCTTCAGGTTGGATGGTTCTTTTCCTCTGTTGCCATCACCCCCTCTTCCAATTCCTATTGAGGATCTCATTCCTCTTATTCCGGTCATGACCTAGTCTTCGCCTCCAGTGCAACTACCTGAGAGATGACCACCTATCCGACGAGTGTATACACATCATCAGGCATCAGCTCCTCCCCTAGCTTCATCACCGTCGATAGATCCGACAGTTCATCCCACCCCAACCCCAACTCCAAGTTCTGACCTTGATCTTCCTATTGCTTTGTGGAAAGGTAAACGTAGTTACACTCTCCATCTCATTTCCAATTACATTTTTGTATCTCACCTTCCGGCTTCCTATTGACAGTTTGTTTCTATGTTATCATCTACCTCTCTTCCCAAGGATGTCCAGGAAGCCCTCAATTCTCTAGGGTGGCGCCAAGAAATGGAAGAAGAACTCCAAGTTCTTCACCACTTCACTACTCTTCCTCATACTCATATGGTATTGATTACACAAACACCTTCTCTTTGATTGCCAAAATTGGGTCAGTTCGTGTTCTAATTTCTCTTGCTGCTATGTTTGATTGGCCCTTGTTTCAGTTTGACATCAAGAATGCCTTTTTACATGGTGATCTTCTTGAGGAGGTGTACATGGAGGAACCACCAGGGTTTGTTTCTTAGGGGGAGGGTGAAAAAGTTTGTAGACTTAAGAAAGATATTTATGGACTTAAACAATCTCCTCGTGCATGGTTTGTGAGATTCAGTGAAGTGGTGAAGAAGTTTGGAATGAAACAGTGTCAGGTTGACCATTCTGTATTCATCTATGAGTCAAATGCTGTGAAGATTCTCTTGGTGGTATATGTAGATGACATTGTTATCACAGGCAGTGACAAACCAAGAATTGATAGGTTGAAGACTTACTTACATGATCACTTCCAAACAAAGGATATTGGCAAACTAAGATACTTCCTAGGGATAGAGGTTGCAAGGTCCAAGAGTGGTATTAATCTGTGGCAGAGGAAATATGTTCTTGATTTACTAGAGGAAACAAGGTTGTTGGGTGCCAGACCAACTGAAACACCTATGGAATTGAATGCTAGATTAGGTAGTGATACAGGTGAGGTGTTTGAGGATACGGGAAGGTATAGAAGGCTGGTGAGTAAGCTTAATTACCTAACCATCACTCGACCTGATATCTCATTTGCGGTTAGTGTAGTGAGTCAATTTATGTAGAATCCAAGAATCCCACACTGGGAGGCAGTCCTAAGGACTGTGAGGTAATTGAAGGGTGCTCCAAGTCATGGTTTGTTGTATAATCATAGAGGAAGTCTTGAGATAGAGGGATACACGGATGCTAATTGGGCCGGGTCCATATCTGACAGAAGGTCCACTACAGGGTATTGCACTTTTCTTGGTGGGAACTTAGTGACATGGAAGAGTAAGAAGCAGAAAGTGGTAGCAAGAAGCAGTGAAGAGGCTGAATATAGGGCTATGGCTCATACAACATGCGAATTTGTGTGGTTGAAGCATCTATTAGTGGAGACGTGATACTCGATTGACACTCCTATGAACCTATACTGTGATAACCAAGCTGCATTCATATCTCCTCTAATTTAGTGTTTCACAAAAGGACGAAGCAAATAGAAGTGGATTGCCACTTTGTACATGAGAAGGTACTTAGTGGAGTGATAAGTACAACATATGTGAACACGGGAAATCAATTGGCCGATCTGTTTATCAAAGGATTGAATCGGGGAAGAGTGGATTACATATGTAACAAGTTGGGACTATGTGACATACTCACCAGCTTGAGGGGGAGTGTTAGAGTCGGCTATACAAGGGTAGTATAGTCCTTTTATGTTTAGTTATATGTGTACTGCTCTGCTGATGTGGCTCTCACTTAAGTGAGAGCACAATGGTAATCCTTGTATATCTTAGAAGAGTATAAATAAAAGAAGGGCTAACTAGAGGTTTTGAGATTATCTCTCTAGTTCGGCTGTGACTTTTTTCCTTCTTTTTCTTCTCTTTCTCTTTCTCATTCTCTCTCTCTTTTCCTTCTCTTTCTTCTGATCTGAACATATACTAACATCTAATCTGAGTTTTATCAGCACTCTAGCTTTTACTAATAACGGTGTCAAGTAGAGGTTTTAACCTATTCACTAAGACCTTAGCTATGACCTTGTAGATGGTGCTACAAAGGTGATGGGTCTGAAGTGGCTGCACACTTTGGGCTCTTAACCTTGGGCACTAGGTCTATGAAGGTAGTGTTCAACTCTATTAAGAGATGTGTAGAATGGAAGAAGCTCTTAACAACACGGATAACATCTCTTTTTACAATTTCCCAATATTTTTGGAAGAATAAATTTGGGAAAGCATCTGGCCCAAGAGCCTCTCTGGGCTCCATTTGGAAGAGGGCAGCTTCAATTTCCTCTTCTATAACTTCTCTCTCAAGGTGGCTCCTCATCTCCTTATAGATGATGTTGGAGCAGAGCCTAATAGCTTCCTTGATATCTTCCTCTGTGGGGCTTGAGGTCTTAAAGATGCTCCCAAAATGGCACACCAAAATTTCTATAACATTGCCCTCTCCTTCTACCACCACCCCATTAGAGTCTTGGATTTTTGTAATTCTATTCTTGGCTCTTCTTTTGATTGTTTGGAGATGAAAAAAACTTTGTATTTCTATCTCCCAAGTGAAGCTAGTTTAATCTAGATTTTTGGGTACACAACATCTCTTTTCTCTTTAGCTAAGAGTCTAGTTGGGTTTGGAGGTTGTTTACTATGGCTTGGCCAAAGATGTTACTATTGGCATTCATTTCCTTTGCCAAGGCCTCCCTTAACTCACTAATTTTTCCTTGGATGCAACCAAAGACTTCTTTGTTCCACTTCCTAAGCTTCTACTTGAGACTTAATTTTTTTTTTTTTTGTTTAATTGAAATTGGGTACTTGTTTAGTGGATATTTTAGGTTCTTTGGATATAGGGCTCACAATCGCCCTGGGACGTCTAGGCCTCCACAAACCTAAAAGGCCTCCACTTCTTGGGGATAGGAACCATAAAATCTAGGATAAGGGGAAAATGGTTTGAGCCCGATGCTGGTAATAACCTTGACTTACACTATCAAACAATGTCCTCTAGTCGACATTTGAGAGGGCCCAGTCCAACTTAGCCCTAACATTTTCTCCCCCTTGGCTCTTGTTGGACCAGGTGTAAACAAGGCCCTTGCTTTCTAGAGTAGCTAGACCACAATCTATTAAAAATTTCCTATTTTTTTTTTAAATGATAAATCATCTAACCGAGCTTCCCCCTTCCTTATCATTCTTACTGAAGTACATATTTAGGTCACCAATGCAAAGCTAGGAACTAATGGAAAGACGAGAGAGATTGTGCAAATTATTGAAAAAAATTATTTTTGCATTCTTCTGATTCACCATAAAGAAAGGAGTAGAACCAGTCCCTATAAGAATCATCAAGGATCTTAACATGGATGAAATCATAATTAGCACCAATAACTACAAGGTGTAAGTACATGTTTACCATCATCGAGATTATGACGAAGATGCCAAAGGAAAACCATATGGAGGAATCTCGATCAGGATACCCCTGCAATGATACAAAAAAACTATCAAAATGATGGAAAGCTCATACACTTGTAATGAGCACACAAAGCCACTTGGAATGTGTGATGGGCATGAAACATCTTTTGAGATCTATAATAAACACATAGGGCTATCCAAGACTCGTGATGAGCATAAAACACCTCCTAGAACCTACAGTGAGCATAAAGCACCTCTTGGGACCTGCGATGAGCAATGAGCATCACACAAGGCTTGCGATGGACATAAAATAGCATTGCTTGTTTAAGACACCCAATACACAACTGACACCTTGCGATGGACACAAAAAGACAGTCCATGCTGTAATGAGACTGACGACACCCACCTACGGGAGATCAGCATTCCTTCTAGTCACAACAAGCTATGATAAGGCATCCCTAAGGCGATCAAGCTAACACCTGAGCACACTAGTCAGATTCAGATCTTGTCCTTAACATGTAGCCAAAGGGAAACCCGTAAGGGGACATAGCCTACACGCGCCACATGAAAATCGTTAGGAGAAAGAAAACTTTGCCTTTGAAGGATCTCACTGGACATGTGGCAAAATCCCAATGGTGCTCCCTTAATAGCTGACATAAAGATAGAGATCCCCTTTCCTAATAGGAAAGATCTCCGCTTAGATCCTTCTCCTTACTTCCTTGGGTCTTCTCTATAAAAAGGGGAACAACTCTCCCCCACATCAGACTACCACATAACCCTAACCCTAGGGTTTCTCAGGGAGATTTCTCCATTCTCTCCTCTCTTCCCCTTTCTTCCCATCGTCTCTCCGAACCTTCAGAGACTTGACCAACCTCTAAGTGTCTATGGTGAGTACATTAGAATCTCTAGTTTTGTCTCTAATCTCCAAAGGGAAAATAGTGTTTAAGGAATTTTCCATTGTTACACTATGGCAGGAGAATAGCGTTTAAGGACTCTCATATGTGGTTCTCATCACCAATCTCCGGATCGGATATGGAGTGATCCAAATTTGATCTACTTTATGATTGGATCCTATTATTCGGTTCGATCCGATCCAAAGATCCGGACTAGGGATATCCAAATTTGACAAAAAGGATAGGATCGGATCATATCCATTTGCACCTCTACTACTTGGCTAGATTTTTCATTTTGTAATGTTTTATTTATTGGTGTATCTTTTTTTTCATTTATTAAAAAAAATGTAAGATTTAAATAGAGTGAATTGAATGTGGTGGAAAGTTGCAATTCAATTTACAATTTAAACCTCACAATTAAATAGGGACTAAATTAAAAAATGAGTATTTTAGTCAAAAGAAAATTCCACAATCTTATTCATATTTTTAATAGTAGTGTAAATATAAAATTATATTTGTGATCAATTTTTACTATTGTTTTTTTTTGTATTTTTTGTGTAAAACAAATTCAGATATTTTATACATACTTGTTGTTTAATATGATAAATATATGATATTATACATGCGTCTGAAAGATTTTTTTGCAAAATGTATGTATTTTTTTATATTTTATTAATTTTTACTATTTATTTATGACGTTAAAGTTTATATAATACATTTAACCCAAAAGTTAAGCTATTTATTATTTATTTTTATATTTCACTTTTGGCTAGTTGGAATTATGTATTTTATTTTCATTATCAATAAAAATAATTGTTGTTTATTACACTTATTTTTTAATTTGATTACATAAATGTGTCTAATTTTTCTAAATTTTTTATTATTTTCTCTATTTATTTCTAATTTAAAAAATTTATTACCTAACTATGACTTTGTAGATTGATTAATTTGATTTGAATGGTTGAATTGCTTAACCACCACTTGGAAAAAAATGATTTTGTTTTTGAGTAAATTTTAGAATATATGGATTTATATTGTTAAAAATATTGACGTAGATCTAGTTAGTAGCATTTATTAGTGAAAAATAACTTAAAAATATAAGATTTAATAAGAGAAAATGAGATTTGATAGCTTAAGTATAAGACTTAATTATAGGAGAGTGAATAAGGTGGAAAGTAATACTTGAAGTTACATTTTCAACCCTTACAATTGGAGATGGATTAAATACACAAATATAGGCATTTTAGTTGTCGTTAAAGGTATAATAAAATGACCTTTATAACCTTTCTCAAACAAAGATATAGAGGGTAGTTTAGTCCAGAAAAACTTCTACATTACATTTACACTTTTATATATAGTATAGCTTTTTTAGTAATATGATAATATCTCACATTTTCTATGGATTCTAAGACTTTAGAGTGGTTGGTTTCTTTGAAATCATCTTTGGCATGACTGGTGGTTCTACTTCTATAGATCTAGCCCTCTCCCCACTTCAAAGATTTGAATCTAGATCTTGATGGTTGTTCTATGGGCAACACAAGGCCTCTAGGGATTGAGGTGCCATATGGAGAGGATTTCTAAGTAATCTTTCATAGCTGATGAGATTTTGGGTTTCCATTTTCTTAAGTTCTTTATACCTATCATATTAAAAGGTTAAGGTTGAGGATGATCCTCTAGTTGTTTTTGGTTGGATAAGAGGTATTGGCCCTAAAGGTAGGATAGTATATCATGGAGACCATGTCTTTGGATTCCAAACCTCAAAACTGAGGAAAAGTGGTTGATAAACGTTTTCACTATTGGTTGACAACTAGTGCCATTAGGCGCCGCATAAGCGGAATAGCAAATAAATACCTTAGTGTTGGGGAAAACATTAAAATGAAGCCTCCCCTAATGGGACAAATGCCTACATGACCATGGCGATGAACTGGCACCGTTTATTGAATAAATGGAAGTCGTACCAAACAACACCAAGGAGGTGTGGATAAAACCTGCTGAAGCATAGGGCTGTTCGTGGTATGGTTATTTGACTTGAGGTGCACACTGCTCTACCCCATCCCTAAATCCCTTGTAACATGTAGTATGTAATACTACAAAAAAAAGTTGATAATCTTACCAGGAACAAAGTTGGGAGTAATGAACAAAGGTTCAAAGTTTTGATATATGTATCAGGTTGTATTGGCTGATACATATTGTATTAGGGGCTTCCCGATATGCCCCTACAGGGGGTGTTTCAAGGTTTAATCAGATTCAAGAGATAAACAGGCCTTAAACCGATCCCTTTGAACCAGGTTTAAAAAACTAAAACAAAATAGGAAATAGGGGAACGAGCCCCAATACAGTCTGATAAGCCCATTCTGACATATCGGGCTGTACCAATATTTTGAACATTCATAATGAATACTATAAGGAGACTACTATCCTATTTATTTTGTATTTATATTAGTTTTCTAGTGAACTTTGGATCTTCATTAGAGAGTATTACAGTATACGTTATAGAGATCTACCTTCCCCATATTAATATTTTATAGTAACCTTTTTGGTGCACATGTCTGTAAGCATTCTATGAATGTTTCTTTTTTTCTTAACTTTTTATAGTAACCATTTTTTTTTTGTCTACATGCCTGTTCTCATCACAGGCATCCCTCGTTAGTTCTTTATTAGAACAAAGACAATAGCAGCTTTTTTTGAAAATTTCCTTGTAGTATCCATTCATACATCCAAAGCTTTATTGAACTTCATCATTTGTTAATTGTGTTAACAAACCATTTAAGATCAGAATAAATATTTTCAGACAGCTACAGGTTCCTGACACCCCATATGAGTCCAAATGCAATTAAAATCTTTCCAAATTTAAATAAATAAATGTGTGAGAACACGCCTACCATTTAACTTGTTGAGATTCAAATGTAGAACAGTTCAATATAAATAGAAATCTGTCACAGGGGAGTCTTTCGAGTATCCAAAAAGTAAAAATTAATATAAAGAGAACTTAAGAAAAAGTAATAAGAATTTCAGATGGTATGAAGACGAAAATTAATAAACAAAAAGCAAATAGTGATAGATGTAAAGAGCTTTGATTTTGATGCCCTCCACCAATATTAACAAGGACAAATTAAATTAAACTAACAGACCAGTAAGGTCCAGTTATCCCAATTTTGTTGGATAAGCACACGAGTCCCATCACATTAAAATAATGGTGTGGTCCACCCTGGTTTGCTGGCATATGAACTCTTGTATTCTTTGGCGCAATAATGGTGGTTTTAGAAGAAAAGCCATTAATTATCAGACAAGATCAAACAATTCTTCTCAGGGGCCCAAATTAGTTTGACAGAAGAACTACCTTGAGTTTTATACATTTGAAAATGTTACTAAAGATGATGGTGGTGGTGGAAATGGTTTAATCAAGTAGAAAAGCTCTCAACCACATCTCTACCTTGAGTTTTATACATTTGAAAATGTTACTAAAGATGATGGTGGTGGTGGAAATGGTTTAATCAAGTAGAAAAGCTCTCAACCACATCTCCACCACGCGTAGGAAATTAATCGTTTCAACTCTCCATCCAATGTTGAGACACCTTGAATACGTTTAATATCTTAAAGTCCATGCCAAACTATTCTCAATTTCTCATTCCAGCATCTGATAAAAGTTACCAACTGCAATTGGCAAAGGAAACATGAGATTAATTGAATCTTGCCTTCACCTTCTCCAGTCAGCAGTCACCACCCCTTGTTTGTCTAAAAAAACCATGTCAACATAAGGTGTTTGGAGTCAAACCATTTAAGCCAATGGTGTGGCCGGAAATGTCTTTGCCACGAAGTTTCAACCACAAAACATGCAACTAAAATCAAACATAGTATTTGTAAGAGTATTAACCCAGATGCTCTCTGCAGAGACTGTCATGTCAAAGCTTCAGATCCATATCCTCTGGTGTAACCAACCTATCAGCAGCAAGGTCGTTGACAGATATTCATTCAAGCTATGGAAAGAAGATGACGAGTAACATGGGGTAGGATATAACCTACTACGTACTCCACGTCAGACATGTTTAATTTTGTTTTTGGTGTACCAGTATTAATCTTTGTTCTTATTATAAATCTTTTTTCCTAGCAGATTTTGATTCGTTCCTTGACAATTCCAGGAAACGACCGAGCTGCTCTGGGCTCCAACAGCTAACAATTAAGACTGAAGGGAGTGTGGGTCCTTTGATACTTCTTCACCCCAGACCAGCAAAGGCCGGGTCATCTAGTCTTGGCAATTAAGACTGAAGATTCTCAATGCACAATACGCAGACTTAGTTAGGGTCAAGATCAGATTCGAGTCAGCTCTATAGTTAACAAGTGGGACCATTTTTTTTTTTTAAGAATAATGAGAAAAAAAAGTGGGACCAATACAATAGGGTAGATGGTCCCACTTAGCAATTGGAATTTTCCAAGGGCTTTACATGGATGGGTGAGTGATGAGAAGAGAACATGTACAGATTGGAAGCAAGAGAATGATGGAATTTAAATAGGTTTAATTTAAATTATATAGCAGGTAACTTGTTTCAGTAAGCTAGGATGTCTATCTCTGATTTAGTTATTGATTTATTTATATGAGATGGACTGAAATTCATTGACCTGGTCTTGATGATGTATTGTCTTTTAGCTACTCTTACTGAGTTCTTGGACTACAGTATCACTCTCAAATCTCAATTGGTCGCAATGGAATTTAATGAAAATACAAGGGGCGCCCACACGGAAAAGTTACCTCCCACTTAGAACTACAACTATTAAATAACCATTTCTTGTCTCATACCCCAATTGAAGTATTTAATTGGAACTAATTGATTGGTTCCATGTCTAAAAGACCAAAATTGTGTACCATGTTGATGTCAGCCTTAACCCAACCCAGGGTGTTGAACCCGTAACCTAATCCTAACCCAACCTGACCTTCAACTCTAACCCAATCTGATCTAAAATTATTTTTCTTAACTGAAATAGGATTGGTTCAGTTGGTTAGTCCAATTTCTTTATTTTTTTATTTTTTTAAAAATGGTATCAAACAAGAGAGTGTTTTTTGAAGCACCGATTTCTCTAATGTGGCACTTTTGTGATGCCATTTTCTCTAAAAACGGCATTAATGCCAAACATCATCTAAGATGTTCTCATCTATTCATTAGTAATTAAGGTGCTTGGAAGGACGCCAGTGTCCTTCATTGAAGGAGTAATTGTTTCTTTTTTTATTTAACATTGATATTTTTAAACTTGACCAAGGAATCTATTCCTTTTTCATAGTCAAATTTTCTTCTTATATAGCTATATTTGAATAATATGAACTGGTAGCTACTCAAACATATACTTAGCACATGGAAAATGAGAAATAATTTGTTAATTAAAAGACAGAAATTACATTCGGATTGCTATATCCTTTTTTTAAGCCGCGAGAAATGAAAATAGCTGCTATAGGTGCAGTTAGGTATAGTGCCGAATGCGTATTTGCCGCTAGAGAACATTTGCACTCGATATATTGAAAAAAAAAAAAAAAAGAAAGTTTGCTAAATATTTTCCCTGCAACAGATCAGACAATCCAACTCTTATCTTTTCGGTTCTAGGTTTCCAACCTTCTCTCTCTCATCTCTTGCCACTCTCCCTTTGGCAGCTGAGAAGAACTTTTCAACATTCATCTAACAAGAGTACAGTGGAAACACATGTTGGTGAAGATTTTCTTCTAAACCCCCTTCACTTTTCCAATATACCCCGGCTCTTCAAATCCTCTAGATACCCCTCTGTCAAAAATTTGCCATTAAGATATGAACGCTTCGTTGTATATTTTCCTTCTTTTCTTTTCTTCCTTCAATGCACATACTTTATCTTGTTAAAAAAAATTGCCATATGAGAGACCCAGTCAGAGACCTCATGAGTCCTGAGGCCGGGGTGTTGTGACAGGACCAAAGCTGATGTTCACCACCAACAAAGATCTGCTACCCATAAGAACACTACCCACACCAACCCACAAGACACTTCAGTAGCCACACATTAAGAACATTTCTCATGCTTGAATGTTGTCATTCATGGGGAGATCTTAGTTACTTGATCAGAAGACGGAATAAAATGATCAATGTGAAGCTTCTTGTGTAGTGAAATGTCACCTAAGAAGTGAAAATCCACTTCAACATAATTCATCAGTGCATCAAACATTAAGTAGATGGCCCCAGTGTTGTCACACCAAGCAATCGAAGTAGAAGGGGGTAAAACCCAAATTGGCAAATAAGGATTGAGTCCGAAGTAACTTAATAACAGAGTTGGCTTGGGCACGAAACTTGAATCTCGTGCTTAAATAAGCAATGGTAGGCTACTTTTTAGAACTCCAGGCAATGAAATTGAAACTCAAAAGGATGGCATAGCTTCCAGTAGAGCACCTATCATCAGGATAACCGCCCAATTGTGATCCAAATACTCACTCAATTGTTAGGAAGAAGATGTTGTGAAATGAATACCATGATCAGTTTCATGCTTTAGGAATGGTAGAATCCACATGGCCATCAACCAGTGTTCAGTAATGAGCACTTTTCCCTCAGCCAGTGGTGGAAGCCATTTGCCTGCAGTCATATTCCTTCAATCTTCAGGGCAACTCTTGGATATATATAGAGACTTCAATCTTGGGCAAACTATATTTTATGGTGAAGATGAAAATAAAAAACAGTGTCCATTCTTGGGCAAACTAATAATTTGAATAAGAAATATTTCCAAAGTGTCCAGACTTGGGCGTTTGATGTATGTCTCTGTAATGCAAATTAATGGAGTTTTGATGTCCTTATCATCGTTTTCCCACTACCATACACGGTTAGAGCAGCTCTTTCACAGGTATCATTCAGGTAAAGCTTTTTTCTCTTTTCACAGTTTCTTAGAATTTTCTGTTTGCTTTTGAGTTTTTCCCAGTTTTCTTTTTTTTTTTTTTTTTCTCATTTCTAATATAATTTTCTTCGTCTTTTTTTCTCAAAGATTTTCAATACATTCTCAGAATTTTCTATTTGTCTATTAATTCTCTGGTCGCCTTATTAGATATATTTCTTATTAAAAATTATTATTTCATATTCACTGCAAAATACAAATTTTACTACTTTAATAATACTCATTTTGAGTGTTAGGATGTACGTAGAACTGAAAAAAAAAGTTTGTGTTTTGAAATGAAAAATATGTATTTTTCGTTTTTTGCTCAAACATAATATCGGAATGGAAGTTGAAGAAGGGTTTCATTTTATAGTTTTCTATGCTATAAATGTTATTATTATTATTTTGTTTCTTGCTCATACATAACATCCAGGAATGGAAGTTAAAAAAGGGTTTTGTTTTTTTGGTTTTCTCTGCTACAAATGGGGTTTTCTTTTCATTCCTTGGGAATTTCTTATTTATTTTTAGTCTTTTTAATTTTAAAATATGAAAAATAGCATTAATAGAGAGCCATTTAGATAGCTTGTGCACATTATCGAGAGTCTCGTTCTCATGGAAGTGCACAAAAATGAGTGTAGGAGATCCCAACTCTTAACCCATGATTTTGATTTTGTTAAGAGCAGGAATGACCGATCCCAGATGTCCTAACCACTCTTTATCCGTCTTGAATTGCAGTCAAAGAGTGAGTAGGAAATCCTGTTTGGGACAGGGAATGACCAACCAAACTGTTTTTTCTTTTTTATAGCGCTGACTGCATTAACGGTATAGAGACTATTACAGTACGTTAATTTTTTTATAATAACCTTTTTTTTATGCGCATGCCTGTAACCTTTCTTGGCCCGTACTGAGCACAGGCACCCCACGTTATACTTCTTTACTAGTACAAAACAAAGATAATAGCAGCTTTATGGACAATTTCCTCGTAGGATCCATCCACATGCATCGAAAGCTTTATTGAATTCCATCATGTGATCTAATTGTTAATTCTGTTAACAACCCATTTGGGATCAGAACCGATATTTTCGGACAGCTATAAGTTCCTGACATCCCATATGAGTTCAAATGCAATTACACTCTTTCCCAATTTTAATAAATAAATTATGTGAGAACACACCTGTTGCCGCCAAATATGAGGCAGAGAGTAATAAGGAGATTTTATAAGGGAAGAGATATACGTTAAAGGTCCTGGGTGTTATCTCAGGGGTAAAGATTCCAATGATTAAGTTAGTCAAGTGGTTAAGAGGAATCAGATCAGATAAGAGATAAGAACTTGAAGCCAAATCCTTAGTAATCAGGAGCCATTTTCTTGAAATTCTGAATATAGTTACTTTGAGATGAACATCCCTTTTTATAGCTAACCTTGCCTTAAAGAGGAATTGGAAGTAATTAGTGATGATTGGCCACCCCCGCTAAGAATTGATCTAGCCAATACCATGTGGCACAATCTAAGGCCCGTCAAGTATCCCAACATCAGCACCTATCATTTAACTTCTTCATGAAATTCACATGTAGAACAGTCCAAACAACTCTACGAATAGAAATCTCTCACAGGGGATTCTTTCGAGTATCCAAAAAGTTAAGATTAATATAAGAGAGAGAGCTTCAGAAAAGTAATAAGAATCTCAGATAGTAACCAGCCAAAAAATAATAAACAAAAAGCAAATAGTGACAGAGAACTTTGATGCACCCTGGTTTGCTGGCACATGCAACTCTTGTATTCTTTGCCCCAAGCATGGTGGTTTTATAGGAAAAACCATTATCAGCCATGACCAAACAATTCTTCTCAGGGGCCCAAATTAGTTTTAGACAGAAAGTAGAAAAGTTTTCAACCATCTCAGCATTTAATACATTTAATATCAGGAAGTCCATGGCAGCCTATTCTCATCCCAGCATCTGATAAAAGTGTAATAAAAGTTACCAACTGACCATTTGGCATACCATTTACTAAATAAAAAGGAGGACAGCACCAAAATGAGTCCAGATTTAAGCCAATGGTATGGCCGGATATGTCTTTGCCACCAAGTTTCAAAAGCACAAAACACGCAACTGAAACAGCATCGCCATGATCAGCTGAGAAGCAGAACTTCAGAGGTACTTCAGAAATCAAACATTTATTGTAAGACTATTAATCCAAATGCTCTCGGAGATAGTCTCTTCTCGAATCACATCATGTTTTTTCTGTCCAAGCTTCAGATTCATATCCTCACGTGTGGTGTAAAGTGTTGGATTTTAATTTCATTTACACATTAACCCAAACTTGCACGCATGTTTTGAAAAATAAATTTTTCTCATATTGAAACATATTTTTAATTTGCCCTATATTAGAAAATTACAAGAATTGTCTTGGGTTTTTAATAAGAACTGATTTATACTCCTTAGGTATAAAAATGAGAGTATGGAGGTTTGCTACTGTGCAATGTGCATGTGCATGTGTGTGCAGCGCAATGGGGCGCTTTAGATGCACATTTTGCTCACGAATGATGATTTTAGCTTTTGGTGCAAGATTGACCATTAGTGTGATCAGAGACCACGATTCAATAAGGTGATATCAAAAGACATAATCCAAAGGTTCTGTTAATTACTTTTTAACAATCACAATTTTTGAAATTATGACTGTTTAAGGAGTCTTTTTTGAACCAACACTTTCTTCTATTTCATGATCCTTCAGAATTTATTTAAAGAGTGTGAATCAAGCATTTGTATATGCAATTTCGAAAAACACCGTGTTCCTCTCCCATTTCGATCTACTTGTTGATTGCAGATTTTTGTCCAAGGCTCTGTTGTATCTTGAGAATGGATTTAATTATAACCCAACAACAAACTCAACAAAACCAATTAAGAGCAAATAACATTTTAAAGACAACATCTTTAAACACGTTTCAAAACTTCTCCTTCATGTTTCAACAATTCCATTTCCCAACAATTATCAAGGTTGACAAATATACAGTCCAACTATAGAAAGAAGAAGAGTAACAACTTAGTACTCCAGATCAGAGATGCTTATTGCTGGCATATGTTTAATTTTGTTTTTGGTGTGCCAAGCTTTGTTCTCATTATACATCGTCTTTTTCTTAGCAGATCCAGGAAACGAGTGGCTCTGGTCTCCAACAGCTCACAACGCACTGCTGGCTTTCATTGTAATGTAGTTCATATAGTAGATTCTAAACAGTTTGCCACGTGGAAGGTATGTGGGTCCTTTGGACTTTTTCACCCCAGACCAGACTTAGTTAGGGTCAAGATTCGAGTCAGTTCTACAGCTAACAAGACTTAGGGGTTAGCTGAAGAGTCGTTCTTCCTTTTTTTTTTAAGAATAATGAGAAAAAAAAAATTGGGGCCAGTTTTTAAGGTGTGTGGGTCTCTTTCCTCTTATTAGATATTTATTTATTTTTTTCCTTAATATTTAATTTTGACCTCTCATGGCACAAAGTTTCGATTTTAATATTGGGTATAAGGAGAGATTTTTATTTATATAAGATCGACTGAAATTCATTGACCTGGCCTTGATCTATTGTTTTTAGCTACTGCTACTGAGTATCAATTGGTCGCCATTGGATTAATCAAAATACAAGGGCGCCCACACGGAAAATGTCACCTTCCACTTACAATTAGAACTATTATATAAATAGCCATGTCTTTTTTTTTAGGCATGACTCATATCCCAATTGAATTATTAATACATGTAATTATACGACTTATATCTATCTATCATATACATATATATATATATATATATATATATATATATATATATATTGGAATCAATCAATTGATTGGTTCCATCTCTAAGACATAGTGAAAACCAAAATTGTATAGCATGTTGATCTCAATCTTAACCCAACCCAAGGTGTTGAACCTGTAACCTAACCTTAATCCAACCTGACCTTCAATCTGTAACCTATAATTTATCCCTCACCCAGTCTGATCTAGAATTATATTTGTTAACTGAAATAGAGTTGGGTTCAGTAGGGTTATTTACGGGTCGGGTTGGGTCAGTTTATTGAGATTTTTTCAACCGATCCGACTTGATCGGATTACCTAAAATTGAAACCGAAATCGACCCTGTATTAAGCAAAATTGACCTGGTCAGTTTGAGTCGGGTTGGTTCAGTTTGGGTCATTTTTGGCTTTAAGTTCAACCATGGTAATAAATTGGTAGATTGAACATCAGAGAAGTAGCTAGCAACATCATCCAGCAAGGAAAACACATAAATTAAGAGAAAACAGGCCAATAACTTTGTGAAGCACATAAAAAAGTTGAGTTTATGTATCAAGAAAATAGAAAGTCAAACTGTATTAGAGAAAGAAGACTGAAATTTGTATATTTCAAGAAACCTTCTAATCTAAGTAAAAAATGACACCTAATTATAATTGTAATTGGTTGGCTATTTGGTGTAAAAGACCATAAAAACTAGGATCCTTTGATTCTTTTCTTTAAACTTTTCCAAACAAATTCCTTGTCTATTTGTCTTACAATACTTGCCATTAATGTCATTCCTAACTAGAGGACTAGAAATTAAGTTAGGTTGTAACTAGGATAGAGACAACTTAGTTAAGTAGGTTGTAACTACTAACTAGGAACTAACTACTAAGTCGATTCGGTTTTCACACATGAAAACCGAAACCGACCTGAACCATCGGTTTATGATTTTTTACAACCCGAAACCGATCGGTGCTGAAGAAATCCCGGCAGACTCAGGTTGGGTCAGTCCGGGTTGGTCGGTTTGGTCGGGTTGGGTCTTCTTATGAACAACCCTAGGGTTCAGTTAGTTGGCTTGGGTTGAACCAATTTCTTACTTCTTTTAGTTATTTTACCTTTTGATACTATAGTAATAGTAATTTGTGAGGGACTGAGGGCTTATAAATTAAAGGGAAAATTCCTTATTAGTACCCTGTAATTTGGGCCTAATGCCACTTTAGTCCCTGAACTTTAAAATCCAGTACCTGTCGTTAACTAACTGTTAACCAGCTGTTAAGTGGCATTTGAAAAATATATAAATGCCCTTCAATTGTTAACCAGCCATTAAGTGGCACTTGAAAAAGACACAAATGCCCTTCAATTGTTATCAACCATCTAAACATTGATAAAAAATTAACAGTCTCAAATCTTTGTCTTTTCCATTCAAGAAAGTTGGGGTCATGTTTGAATGGCCATTTTGGTGACCCAAACTTTCTTGAATAGAAGAAGCAACAATTTGAGATTGTTATTTTTTGTCAATGTTTGGATGGTTGGTAAAGAAAATTTGATGACACTCGAAGGGCATTTGTGTCTTTTTTAAATGTTACTTAACGGTTAGTTAACACTAGTTAACTGCAACTAATGGATTGTCACATTTTAAAAGCTTGGGTACTGAATTGTTGCATTTTAAAGTTTGGGGGACCAAAATGGCACTAGGCCCAAAGTACTGGGTACTAATTGGGAATTTTTCCTAAATTAAAAGTGGATATAGCATTAAACAAAGCAGAATGGTATAATAGGATTCAAGCAGCTGATCCCATTTATTTGCGTTGAGTTTTGGCTTATATGAATGCATGTTCATATGTACCATTCAACCAAATGATCAATCCAATATCAGGGTTTGGTTCATGTCAAAACAAGAAACAATAATTCCTTTTAGCTGTGTTTAAAAAAGATACAAATAAGTGTGAATGCAAATTTGTAGAATGTAAAATGATCTATATAAATTGTAAAGTTTGGGTTAGTTTTGCATAGACAAATTTACCTTCTTATCATACAAACTTTTAGTTGTAATGGTTGCAAACACGAATTCCAATAAAGCATATGCCCTTTTTTTTATCAAAAGCTCACTTGAATGCAAATTTACTTCTTATTGATGCACTTTTACAACTTATTATCAATATAAATATACATTGAAAATGTGTTTTCTTCATTTGTCAATGCATAAATGTAATATTGCCAAAGACAAAAGTGAACCAGAGTACAAATTTACTCTAAACCAGGATTTACACTCAATTTGCATCATGTCCAAATGCAGCATTTGGAGCCCAATTAAACCGAATTTATACATCTTCGTTCATTCCAAGATCGATCCATGCACTTCATTGTGAAAACATCTAAGCTAACTGTGTGTTCATCAGTAACTAAGGTGCTTGCAAGGACGCCATTGTCCATTAATTGAAGGAGAGAAATGCAGGGGGGAGTCCAATTTATTCCTTTCTTAGCTTGTCCTTGATTTGAATTTGTGTTAGAAAAAATAGGAGAGAAACAGAAAGCTAAGGGAAAGTTCCTAAAATTTTGTGAATTCGTTCAGAACTTTCCCTCAACTTCCTCTTTCATAATATTTTGTGAAATCCATCACTGGCGTGTTCATGTTTCAGTAGTGGTTCACAAGAGAGCATTGCAACTACAGTCGCAGATTTGAGAACTCACAACTTTGGTCCTCAACTCAATTCACGTACCACATCAAAGATTTCTTGGCCATTCAATCTTTTTTTTTTTTTTTTCCTTCTTTTCCAAACAAGTAAACTCTCAAATCCGCTCTCACCAATTACACTTCAATTTCTCTCATGCGAAGATATTAATTAAATATGTGTAACATATACAAACAAAACGTGGAAAAAAATTTAACAGTGATTATATGGATATGGTTGTCCTGAAATTTGTCATTCCAGTCAAAAATTAATAAAATATGGGATTTGTATCGCGTACTGATGCTCCACAAGTGACGATGATGGTTTAAAGTAAATAAATTCTGTTTCAATATCACACAAATTACTTTTGATATCAGAAGAATTTACATTTTCCTGCAATTCAATTCAACTCTCCTTTCTTCTGGAAAAAAATTAAAACACAAGAAATTCTTAAACAATAAAAAAGAGAAACAAAAAGAACTATTCCCACCTACTTCTTTCAAGCTATTGATTTAGTAGGTAAGCTGGGATGGAACATTCGCATGCAGCCTCTCCCTTAAGATTATTACACAGATTTCTATCAACCAACTTGGGTTGAGACCTAGTTTGTCCTAAGAAATTAACAGTCTAATTGTTAGATTTTCTGTCAACTGAACTCTTGGGTTGAGACCTTACTTTGTTAATTTCTTCAGAACCGATTCAATTGTTCCCATTCCCATAGAGGGTTAAATTCATTTGTCATCTTCCAGTCGACACTTTCTCCAAGCTGAGTAGAATCGTCATGAGCTTGATCGCCTGAAGATGAAGTATCAGGTGAGCTGAGTTTCTCCAGAGATGAAGAAATATTGCGATGAGACGTCGTCCCCCTGTCCATATGACCTTGTTGCATTGGTGACTCGCTTGTCCTAGCTCCTACAGGACGTCGATCGAATGCTCTCAGACATCCAGATTTCACATAAACTCGACACAGACTGAATTCATGCCTCAACTGCCAAAAGGGTAGAAACTGATTTTAGTTGCAGACTTGAACATGATTCTGCTATAAACAGGATGTATACAGCAGAGTACGTAACCCAATCAGATGTACTAGCAACTGACGTGTGTACTCATGAATGGATTACGTAGCCTGTTGTACACGATCTGTTTGCAGAGGATTTGGAGCATCTGTGTGTAGTATTTGATTTCCTTCTTAGTTCTTACCAGTGGAGCTGCACTGCTAGATGAGGTGGCTTCTCCTTGGGTAGCTCTGTACTCGTTCATCTTCCATTTGGTTTTCGTACCAGTAGGAGCTTTCCCTTTGTAGAAAACCATGGTTTTCTTCACACCGATGATTCGATTACCAGAGGAGTAAACAAGACCAGGAGAGCCCGTCGCCTTCCAGTACCCAGAATTCGTCGTCCGGTTCGGTCTCCCTCCACGGGCTTCTCGTTCTTGTCTAGGACTGAAGAAGAACCACTGCTCCGGGTCTCCATGACAGAGCTCTCCCGAAACCTCTAAAACCCAAGAAAATGAAAACAAGTTAGTCTCAGTTTTACTTGTCATTTCATGCCGATTTTATCTCTTGATAAGATACACAGTAAAGGGTAGTAAACTCAGAAGAAGAGGAAGTAAGGATTCTAACGTGGGAGTTGCCATGGATCGAGCTTGTAAATGTTGACGACGGGAATAACACGTTCCAAGTCAGGTCCAATCCCTTCAAGCTTGTTATACAGATAAAACGAAACCAGCTCTTCCTCAGTTGGGTAGAAACGAAAACCAGGTGGGACATCCTCCATGGTCGCGCTGCTCTTTCTTCCTCCTCCTCCGTTAAGTAAAACCAGAGGTTTGCGTCTCGTCTGTCTGCTTTCTGGAAAGGAATTTGCAATAATAAATATACACAGAATGAGAAATGATGGAGAAAGAAAGGTGGAGAGTCTGGCAAAAGCGCAGAAGGGTTTCACGATTTTCCGAGTGAAATGAGAAATGTTGCGTGGAAACTTCAACCACGCGTTTAAGGAAGACGTTCAAAATAAAATTTTACGTTTTTCTGGGCCCCATCAAAAACCTTTGAACCGGTCAATCACCGATTCCCTGCATCGTGGTCCACTTCTCATTTCCTGCACATTAATTCGTTTTCACCGGATGTGGCGTACGATTGAGATCTTATGTAAATCGTTATAACTATGCTCGACGGAACCAGTTCTTGATGCATGATTTGTCTATCCCATAATCTCAAAATTTGGATGGATATGATTCAGTGATCTACGGCACTGAATGGATCCTGGCCCGAGCATGGACCTCATGGTATCCATTGGATGATGGAGATAGATGCTGATGCGCTACAGTGATCGCCCACTTCAGCCAATAAGAACTGCCCTGGTCACCTTTATATGCTCTCACTTTGCGTGTATGGCAGTCGTGGAGCGTTACTATTGGTTACACAGACACCACGTTCAGCCAATACCGAGTCAACGTAAACATAGACCCACTTATGCGGATATCCTGCACAGAACCGTCCCGATTATTCATCGAGATAATCATCCGATTAGGGCCATTAGGCGATTATAATAATAATAATTTGAAATTTTATTTTGATAATATAATATCAATAAAAATGACAGTAAAATAGTAAATTGTTTATTCATTTAAAATAAGTAAATCTTTTATACGTTAATAAATCAAGTGTTTTAAATAAAATTATTTTATATATTATCTATCAAAATTATCTTTTATTAAGACATAAAATATAATAAAAATTATAAAAAAAAAGTTTTTGAAAATATTTATATATTATTAATTCAATAATCAGTTTGGGTCTTGATCAGTTTTAAACAAACAAGAACTAAAAAATCAAATATAATTATTAATCCAGAGAAAGGACAGATCCAACCCATTGGCAGCTCTATATGCACCATTATATGAGCCAAGACTGATGGGATTTATTGTCAAGGAAAATTTTTACATTCACGAGGAGATGTGTTCCTAATGTGCTACTGGAATCCGCACTATTAGAATGTTAATGTGTTGTTTTTGGGATAATTAAACTGCACTCCATCTCAGAAATATGAAATTATAGCCTTCTCTTAATCTATTAGTAGTCCCTTATAAACTACATCTTGTCCATGAATTTGACATTGATCTAAGGTCAGGATTCATCCAACTTGTACAGTGGAATTAAGATTTCCAGGGGTGGATTGAATAGTAAAAACCCCATTGTTTTTGGCTGATAGTAGATAACAAAATTAAGTATACAACAATGGTCATAATATTTAGCATTCCACGAAAATTTTTGATTGGTGAAAGTACTTTGGTATCATATCTTTCTAGCATTATAGATTTTTTCTAAGGTTTTTAAAATTGAATCAGACAACAAATTGGTCAGGGGTCTGGTTCTCGGGTCAATCGATCCGACCATTTGAATTGAACAAATGACCCATTCTGACAAAAAAAATTAAAAACGATCAAAATCATTGAACGGTTTGAACGACTTAATCGCCCGAATCAATAATTTACTGACCAAATCAACGGTTTTGACAAAATAACGGTTGTGAGGTAAAGTGGAACCAATCACCTGGTAGACTTTCGATTTTTTCAGTCCAACCATATGATCCATTCCGATTTTGAAAACCAAGATTTTTTCTAATTTATTCAATGTAATAACCAGCTCAAGCATGAGTGCATGACTTCTTTTCAAATCTATTTATGAGCCTACCATCCACTTAATATTACTAGATTGGATAGGTCCAGCGTGCGTGATTTGCACGTGCAGTGCATTTATATGGAGGAGCATGGTGATGTTAAATAAAGAAAAAACATAAAAGAACTATCTTCTTCATGCCACTAGTAGAATATGTGTGGAAAGTTGAAAACTGTAGTAAAAACATTGTAAAAATAAGTAAAAATATGGTTAAAATCAAGTAAAAAAATTCCTGACATTAGGAAGCAAGAAGTGGCATTATTTTGTATTTCAGTTTATCAAATGATGAATTCTGGAATATTGTTCCATTACAACAAGGAAATAGTCTACCAAAAAGTTTTTACCAGCCTTATTTCTTATAGCCACGTGGCATGCTATGTATATTATGTTGAACCAAAGAGAGAGCAATAAAATAGAGATGAGGTGTAATAGCAGAGGAATACAAAATTAATAAAATAAATTGCTTGCAATGATTATAAATTATAATAAAAGTGTAATATTCTATGAAAGAGAGTAAAGCTTTCTCTAAACATGCAAGCGGAAATAAAGATATAAGTTAACATAATATAATTAAGTTTAAATTGAATAATGCATCAAAACTAAGGCAAATATATACTTTATATATATTTAGATGTGTTTAAGTCCACTCTTCCATGGACCTATGAAATAATCACAACAAACCGTCATTGAACCAAGAGATCTGACAAGCTTTCAACTAAGTCCAACTTAGACCCTTCAATTTACTTGTATCAATTAAAGGTAACATTACGACCCACAGTACCTAGGAAATTAAAATATATTTTAATTTGTTGTGCATGCATTTGGATGGTAGAAAAAATATAATCCCTTTTCTTTTCTAAATTAAAGAACCCATTACTGCATATATCAAATATATACATCATTTGTCTGATGCCCTAGCATAGAAAAATATTACCCTTTTTCAACTCTTATTAATAAGCTACGTAGATAATTTTGTAAAAAAAATAAAATTGATGCAAAATATATTATTAATTTTTCTTTGTATATACATGATTTTATGTTGAATTTATAGAAGTTTGAGTAAAGTCAAGAATGAAGATGATACTATGCATTGGAATTAATAGAGCTAGGTTTTTATATATTTACTTTTTGGGGTGGGGTTTCAAGGACATTGTACCTTATCTGCCTATAATGAAAGGTATATTATCTTAGCATTATTTATTTATTTTTGTTTTTTCTGCATACCTTTGGGTGGTGAGGAATCAGTCTGCACACCAACTTGGCAAAACGGCAAAAAGATAAGAAGTTCATGTACAATTAGGAAACAAGAACAAAGAATTATTTCGATTTTTTGTTTTTTCTTCGTACCTTTGTGTGTCATACATTTTTTGTCCGGATTATTTCATTTTTTTGTATTTTTTCGAAAAATATGCAATTCGAAATGCTCCTTTCTTAAAACCATTATTTGCTTGAAGTCGCCAACCATTACCATGGCAGCCAAAGATAAGCTTCATATATTCTTCAAAGAAAATGTGAATACCAAGGGTTTTAAAAACGAATCGGAAACAGAAACGGTCAGGGGACCGGTTTTTGGTTAACCGGTTCAACTGTTTAGATTGAATAGTTTGATTCATGATGTTATAAATAAATTAAAATAAAAAATAACATAAAATTAAATAAAAATAAAAAAAATACAGAAAATAAAACTATATAAACAAAAATAATACAGTACAAAACACATGGAAAATATATAATTAAAATACAAAAAAATTCTTAAAAATACTGAAAAAAACACAAGAAGATTCAAAAAATACAGAAAAGTAAAACAGAAGAATAAAACTATTCAAAAAATGACCATCTTCTGTTCTCTCTTCTTCTTCTTCACTGTGATAAACAGTGGAGCCGACAGCCTCTGTTCTTTGTAACAGGGATGGAGAAAGTTAAAAAAAACAATAAAATAAAAGCAAGAGGATGAGGGAGAATGAGAATGAGAACTAGAATCAGGTAAAATAAATGGAGAGATGGGAAGGAGAGGAGCGAGGAGGAGCAACGAAACTGTTCTCGCTGCTCACAAAGCAGAGTAGATGTGCTCCTTCGACAGCCGCTGCTGCAAAATCGCCAACCTTCGCTGCTCCTTATTGCTCCTTCTTGCTGCTGATTACAAGAGGAACGAAATCCGCCGCTGCAAAATCGCCAGCCGCTGCTGCAAAATCGCCGACGGCCCCTGCTCCTTGTTGCTACTGATTACAAGAGGAAGGAAATCCGCCGCTGCTCCTTGGTGCTGTGCCGTAGATAAAGAAACCTTTTGAGGAAGGAAATCCGGACGGCAGTCGCCGATCGTTGTGGTTCACCATTGGTCGACGTTGGTTGTGGTTGGATCATCGGTCGACATCGGGTCGTGGCTGCTGTAGGTCGTCGGTTGCGCCGTCGGAGTATGAGAAGGAAGGCTGGAACTTGGAAGGGTTAGAACGAAAACGAAAATGAATTTGGCTACCCGCGAACCGCTGTCCGGGTCGAACTGTTTATCGGTTCGATCACCCGAGTCAGAGGTTTTTTTTGACTTTTTCAATGGTTATTTACTAAATAACGGTTTATAGTATAACCGGACCTGGGGCTAAACGGTTATCGATTTTTCTGGTCCGACCATTCAGTCCGGTCCAGTTTTAAAAATCATGGTGAATACATCAGTAGTCACCGGACAATCTGGAGACCCCAAAATAAAATGTGAACACGCCAATTGGTATTTGGTTTAAAACACTAGACTAAGGGTTAATATAGGGTTAGAAAACCCATAATTGCAGTTAACGTTCAGATAGTGTCTCCAAATTGTCATTGACTTAGATGGTTAGATTATTTGGCCCAGAAATCCTTTAGACAATTGGTTGCCAAAAACCATTAACCTGAAGAATTAAACTGTCGATCTATTTAATTCAAACAATGATTTTTGACCATTTTTTATTTTTATTATTTTTTAATTTTTAAATTTTTAAGTTAGAATGGACCGTCAGTATGATTTGGATGCTTTTTAACAATCGAAATTACTCCTTATTTAGCTTTGGAAGAGTTATAATTTTCTCCACCGTCCAACTTTAACTTTAAGTAACATGATCAAACTTTTCTATTCCATGTATATATATTCTTGTCGAGTTTAATTATTTTCTCTTTTATCCTGAAATTTTACATAGGAATTTCTCACATTAGGTCCACGTGGGAATGGACTGCCCACTATTATGTAACCCCCATGAAAAAAAATATAGATACATATATCTCCTTTTGGATTTTCAAAAAAAAAATCCAAAAATAAATGTTCTTGAATATCTATGGCGCACGAGCTGCACCAGGAAATTTTAATATAAAAGTATACCTTATGAAATGTGAACCATAAGTATATAAATCATGTAAAGTCTTTAGGTGATTAATTGGTCGAAATTTTGACCATATATAAAAATTAAGGTTTTAAAAATTGGACCAGACACGAAATCATTCTAACCACTGATTCTCAAGGATTGAATAATCTGATCGTTTGGTTTGAACAGATGGCCCGTTGTGATTTAAAAAATAAAAATAATTAATATAAAAAATAGCCAAAACCATTATCTGAGTCAACTGATTGACAGTTCAACCGTTGGGATCAGTGAATCACTGACCAATTGAATAGTTTTTAACACAGGAATGATTTTAGGACAAAACAGAACCAATTACCTGATCGGTTCCTGAGCCATCCGGTCCAGTCCGATTTTCAAAATCATAAAAACTAAGTTGAAAGCCAAGTGCTTTAGCTGGCTTCTGGAACCGGCAGTTCATTATTATTAAACAGGCAATGGCCCAATAGCTGAAATGGCCACTCATATGGAGGTGTAAGGTCAATAGATCTGACTGCAGTATTAAGGTCAATAGATCTTACATGCACCTTGCTCTGTACACCATCCTACCCTTAATATATCCCCCGTCAGGTGTAATATATAATACCAAAAACACAGTTTCATGGTTAAGCAACTTGACCATTCAATGGAGTAAACCAATTCTCTTGACCAAGAACCGGTCTATGATTGACAGAAAATCTTTTGGACTGATAGTACGTTTCAATCAGTGGTCCAGAATTGTCAATGCATTAATAAATTTTAAGAAGCTTACCAAAGGGAACATTATTTATTAATACTAAAAATTGCCTTTTGGTACTGACCACATTACATTATAGTCGAAAGTTAGGTTTGTGATGTTATTCGTGAACTCTAGTCTTATCCTACCGTCCCCGATCTGATTGTATATCATTAACAAATATATAATTAAATGAAGTAGAAATAAATTAAATATGGTATACCATAAACTACGAATTGAAAGACCTAAAAAGGATTTAACCTATGACACATTAACAAATATATAACATTCAAAACAAGTGCTTATACACGGATTATATGCAATTGGATTGGAATGGATTTATATTTGATGTAGTAAGGATTAAACTATCGATATATTTGTTTAAAACTAGGTATCAGTTAAATATCAACATTATTGATATCTTTATTTATTTATTTTTTATTCTTTTATTCTATAATCATTATAGGGTTCGGCCCCACATCTTTAATTCTCTAAAAATTCAAATATATAAAGGCTATTTTATTAGTGTATGTATATATATATCTGATTACATTAATACGGATATTGATATGTCTCATTGCATTGATATTTTAATCATTCATTTAACAAAGTGAATTTGGATCAACAAGACCAGATCTTATTGAAATTCCAATTTGGACAAATTGATACTATTAATTCATCATTGAAGATTAATATTTAATACCATGTGTTTTGAGAAGCAAAACAAGGACAATACAAATCCACCATTTTCTTTTACTTTTGTCTACATACAAAGTTACCCTTTTTTCACCACGTGTGCATTTGATTCTATGTGGCACCAAGTTAGGGCTACGATAGTTCCGCTCAGATATCTTACCCATAAGGATCTTATCTACACCTACCCACAAGACACTATAGTTGTGCATTGGGAATATCTTCAGTATTTATATGTTATCATTCAAGGGGAAATCTTCCCAATATACAGCTGTAGTGTCCTATGGGTAAGTGTGGGTAGGATCGTTGTGGACAGGAGATGCAGATTAGAGCTTGATAGGGTCCCAAATCCATTTTGGCATTTACATAAGTAGCGTTAGTTTTCAAGTTTTTTTTTTTTGCATAAATTTAAAAAATGAATAACTTTCATGGTCCCCTAGTCCATATTATCCCTATAATTCATTTTGTATTGTCATTTTTTCTTAAAAAATTGAAATTTGTTTCTATAAGTACATGGAGTTTACCATCACCAAGATTATGACGATGATGCCAAAGGAAAACTATATAGAGGAATCTCAATTGGGATACCCCCCCAACAGTATAGAAACACTCTATCTAAATGATGGAAAGCTCATACACTTGCGTTGAGCACACAAAGCCACTTGGGATGTGCGATGGGCATGAAATGCTTTCTAGGATTTGCGATGAGTACAAAGAGCCATCCAATACCTGTGATGAGCATAAAACACCTCTTGAGACCTGCAATGAGCAATGAATGTCACCCGAAGCTTGTGATGGACATAAAATAATATCGTCAGCCTAAGACAAACCCAATAAACAACTAACACTTTGCGATGGACATGAAACAACAGTCCATGTTGTAATGAATGGTGGACAGGCCCTAAGGGCAACGACACTTGCCTACGGGAGATTAGCATTCCTTCTGGTCACAACGAGCTATGATAAGGCATCCCTAAGGCGATCGAGCAAACACCCATGCATGCTAGTTAGATTCAAATCTTGTTCTTAACATGTAGCCATAGGGAAACCCGTAAGGGGGCGTAGCCTGCACATGTCACGCGAGAACCTTTAGGAGAAAGTGAACTTTACTTTTGAAGGATCTCGTTGGGCATGTGGTGAATCCCGACGGTGTTCCCTTAAAAGCTGATATAAAGATAGAAATCTCTTTTTTTAATAGGAAAGATCTCCTTTTAAATCATTTTCCTTCAAGCCTTGAGGTCCTCTCCATAAAATGGGAGAACAACTCTCCTTCCAGATTAAACTACCACATAACCTTAACCCTATGGTTTCTCAAGGAGATCTCTCCCTCCCCTCCTCTCTTCCCCTCTTTTCCCCATTATCTCCTTGAACCTTCGGGGACTCGACCAACCACCAAGAGTCATGGTGATTATAGTTTCATTTTTTTCTTTCCTTAAATTTTCTATAAATCAATATGGGTGCTGAATGTGGTTCTTATAATGTGTATATGAACAAGAATGATATGGGATTTCAACTACAAAAATGATCCGGGAAGATGATTTGGGCCGATATGTGGCTCTGGTGAAATAGTTGTCTTTTTCCTTTCTTTTTAAGGGTTGGGTCTAGTCGCTCCCTATATGTTTTGCTCTTCTACGGTTTTTCATTGATAAAATTTTAAGGTGACTGCCGAAAAGCCATCAAACTACCGCCTGGAAGCATTTGATGCTAGGAATCGAATCGGATTAGGGCAAAAGGAAATTCATGATAACAGAGAGAGAAGATGGCTAATAGTGTCAATGAATTCCAACTTAGAATTCACACGACTGTAATTAATCGGTCATGTTAAATGACAAAAACAAGGCTAGAGTCTAGACAAATGGGAATTTGCAATTCCACAAGTGTGGGAACGAGATGACTTCAATTAGGGAAGCATTTGAATTCCTTTCCAGTCCATGCCAGCCATATGCTCTGTTAAGGTCTCCCATGAGTGAGATAGCTATCCATCCGATGTTCCAGGTTTTAATTCAAAAAGTAACCATCAAAAACAAACTAAGTTTGGACTGATTCCTTCTTTATTGCTCCATATTTTCAATCATTTTCCAATAATGCCAAAAAATCACGGCATCGTCAAGGGTTTTTTTTTTCTTCCCTTTTTCTGCAAATAAGAGACATGAAGTCTAAAAGAGCCAAGAGTTTATCTGGATGATTTGTCACATTTAAAGAATAGAAAACCAATCCATTAGTCTAGACTTTCTGCAAGTTGGATGATCTTAGTCAACGATATGTTAATTTTAATGTATTTTTATTAAAAACACTTTTTTTAATAATTAAATAACATAAAATATCCCTTGTGAAATTAAAAAAATAATAATTAAAAAAAAAGAATGCAAAGTTCAAAGTATTGATACATCCCTTCCAGTATAAAGGTGTATGCAAACAACCTATAAACTCTCTCTGAGGGATTGGTTATCACTTCAGCCTCTTTGAAGTTTGAACAGCTTATCCAGAGCGTTTCAAAGCAACTGAACCAGTTTAATTGAATCTTCAGCTCTGCCCTCCCAAACAAGCCCAAAGAAGATGGCTGAATGGGGAAAGGTTTGGCTATTTGGTCCACAAGACAACTAATTACCCCCCATTCAGTTATTTTTGATAAAGAGAAAATGTTGAGAGGAAACTCTCAAAAGAGCGTAAGGTTTTCTGGCCACAGCAGATGTGATGAGTTGTATTAGTTTGGAACTTGAAATGGATCCACATCCACATGCATGTCTTTCCCTATAATGTGGACTCTTGGGAGAAATTTCAGGCTGAAAATCTCAGCAATTCATGGCATATATTCTGATTAATGCGGCATTCCTTAGTACTTATGTCCTTTTTCTAGTTAAAATGCCCCTCTTAATACAAGTTTTTAACTACCAAAAAGATAAGTCAACTAATTGGAATTTAGGGCTGATACGGACGGGACAAATCCATAAAGTTTCCTATCCACTTGGAGTGTCATTTGAACCGGATTTGGTCCAATCGATTCAGTCCAATGTGAGTCCATTATAAAATGGACCAGGTCCAATCCAATCCAATGAATGTTTTGGATCAATTTGGACTATTTGAACCGTCCAATCTATTCAAATTCATTTTGATTTAGATTAGTTTTAACCCAAACCCAGTCCATTGACACATGATATATTCTTATCGTATATCAATGGACCAGATATTGGCTTAATCCAACCCAATCCAATATAAATTTGTTATGGACGGACAAGGTCCAATCCAATCTAATAAATATTTTGGACCGAATTGATCCAATCCAATATGTCTTGTTGGTCTGTCCAATCCATCCAAACTGTCCAATCCAAACCAATCCATTGATACCTTACTACCCACTAAGCGGCTTGCATTGACAACATCATCCCTCCAAGAAAGGGTAAATAAAATTGTCTAAGGAACAAAGGTAGCTCTAGAGGTGTAAATCAGGCCAGGCCACCCGTAGCCCAGCACGGATGTCCATGTCGTGCTGGGCTAGGGGTTCGAGGTCCATGGGCCAGCATGTGCCGTGTCGCCCGTGGCCCACGTGCCGTGTCACCCCTGGCCCCCGTGCCGGCACAGCCTAGCCCATGGCACGACATGAAGCACGGCCCGCCACAGGCCGGCACGGCATAGCCCACCAGGCCCGTAACGGGCCACGCTCTACCCGCCCAGGAATATAGCCGTTGGGCCTCCCTCCCAAAGGAGCCCAACGGGCTAGTTTCAACTTTTTTTTTTTGTGGGGTAGGGGGTTGAAAGAATGACTAGACCTTGGACATATAATACTTCCGAATCGAATCTCTTTAGAAAGAAGATCTTTTGTCTCATGGTAGCCTGCTCCAGTTCCCTTACGAAACTTTCATTATTGGGTTAGCCATACACTTCACATGTTTCTAGCGATTCACATGGTATCATCAAATGATACAAGTCTTGGATAAGAATCTACAACGCACTAGAACGCCCTTGTTGACGATCCTTAACTCCGACAGCATCTAGGGTTCCTCGAACAATGTGATAACGACTAGTTTAGGGGGGTATTTTGGGTAAAGTTATAAGTAATTTTACAATGATCAAAATACCCCTCCAAACAACTAAATAATAGATAGTTTTTTGGGTATTTTGGGCAATTGAATTATGTTCAATTCCTATAAATAGCCCTATCCTCCACAGTTCTCATCACACCAATTCAACAATTCTCTTAATTGTCTCTCTCTTTCATATTCGTACAATTTCAATTATCTGCAATCTCAGAAATTCTGATTAATTGATTATTTGATTCTACATTCTCCAATTCTGAAGTCTCAACTTTATCAAAGTTTCAACTTTCAACAAGAAGATGGCTCGCTCAACCAGCTCAAGTGTCTCAATTCGGGAAGCCTGGACGTTTAAAGGCTTCAACCGTTGAAATCAAGTTGGTATTTTGAACCGGCAATCCAGGTAAGTCGAATTAGATTAATTTTTATCTTTTTAGAATTAAAAAAAAATGGCCGGCCCTTCTCAAAACCGATTCCCCAACATGTTCACCATGGATGACATTTAATCGCATCATGATAATATTAGCGTTAAGACTGATGCCAATGCATTTGATGTCGATGGAAGTGGAATTTCCACCTCCAGTAGTAGTGATACTAGGGGAAAAAGGAGGGCTTCTAAGCTAAGTAGCCCAATTTGGAAAGTTTTCAAAATAGAGGATATTGAGGGAAAGGGGAAAAGGGCTGATTGCCAAAAATATAGGAAATACTTTAATTATTGTAGCAAGAATGTTACAGGTCATTTGAGCAGACATCTGCTCACACATGAGCGAGAGGAAGATGAAGGGAGAGAAGCAACCCAAAAACAAATTGGGAGGGACAGTAGTTTTAGTACTTTTTGATAGATATTCACAAAAAAAAAATGAGACTAGAACTTTCTAAGTATATTGTACATGCAGAACAACCATTTATGTTAGCTGAAGATCCAAAGCTAGAAAAATAGTTGCGTAGTTCTGTAAACCCACAATATAAAAAAGTTTCTAGGAATACTTTGCATGCTTATGGATTCGTTTTGATAATTCTAGCAATAATGATTCTGCAATAAATATTTTAAAATTTCAATTAAAACCATGCTTAAATAGTAAATCATTTCATATTAGATGTGCATGTCACATCTTAAATTTATGTTTTCAAGATGCCTTGAATGTTATTTCAAATCATATTTCAAAAATTAGAAATTGTACTATATATAAAAAGTTCAGGGGCAAGAAAACAAGAATTTAAATATTTATGCCAAAATTATAGTTTAAAATATAAATATTTTATATTAGATGTAAAGCATAGGTGGAATTCTACCTATGCTATGTTAGAAAGTTGTATATCTCATAAATAAATTCTTTCTGATTTTTATAATTTAAAAATGACTAATGATATGATATTTGAGGAAGACTAGGAAGTGGCAATCTGTACAAGAGATTTTTTAAAATATTTTTATGATGCAACAAATGAATTATCTGGAATTTATTATCTAACTAGTTGTAATTTACCGTATCAATTAATAGTAATTAGTGATTGTTTTGCCAAATATAGAAATAACGCACAATTTCAATGTATTGTTGAAATTATGGGAAATAAATTTAAAAAATATTTGGAGAACATTTCTCCCCTTTATTGTTTAGCTACAATATTAGACCCTAGGATTATGAAAGATGGTTTAGATATTTTACTTGGAACATATTATGAAAATATGAATATACAGTTTGTATGAAAATATGAAAATAAATTTAAAAATATTCAGAGAATATTTCTCCCTTTATTGTTTGAAATGTACAATTTGTATGAATCTGAAGTTGTTGTTCATCTTCTTCTTCTTCTCCTTCTAACTTTGAGCCCAGTAATAGAAGAGAACAGCTTTTTTATTTAATAACTAGAAGACAAAAATCAGCTAGTTCTACAACAAGTTCATTTACTGAACTAAATTTTTATTTGCAAGCAATTTTTTCTAATTCATGTGAAGTATCAAATAATTTTGATATTTTAGCCTACTAGAGTGAACACTCGAAAAATTATCCAGTTCTCGCCGCCATGGCACGTGATCTACTAAGCCCTCTGGTGTTTACAGTTCTATCGGAGTCTTATTTTAGTGTAGGTATCAGGGTGCTGGATGATAAAAGAAGCTGTGTGAATGATGAGAGCATAAAAATGTGCATCTGCTTCAAGGATTGGCTAGATGCAGAAGATAGATTACAAGGCAATGGAGGGTGTGATACAACACTAGACATTTCACTCGAAGCAAATGATGAAAGTCATGAAGATGATTCATGAATTTGACTCCTTGTAGAATTTTTTATTTTTACAAATTATTGTAAAATTTTTAAATTTTATTTAATTTATTTGATATATTTTTAATTTTTTTTTTAATATGTAATTTTGCATTTTCAATTTATAACCATATTGTATTTTTTTTTTGTATTTTATTAATTTATTCCATTTTTATATTTCATTGTATTTGTAATTCACTAATTTGTACCATTCAAATTTAAATGAAATAAAATTTCTATTTTTCTTCCAATTTGTTATTCCATCATTCTTATTTCAATTTGGTTAAGTATTTTTTTCATTTATGTATTAAATAACTTAGATTTCTCATTTCTTAATTTTTTTTAACTAGTTCCTAATTCCCAAAGTTCATATGAAAGTTAAATATTTTAGTTTTACAATTTTACTTAGGAAAGAAATCAAAATTTTCAAAAAAATAAAAAATAAAAAAGAAATAATGCAGCCCGGTTCGGCCTAGGCCCAAGGCCCACCTTGTGGCCCAGCCGGCAGCCCGACCTGGTCCAGGCCCGCGTGCCGGCACAGATCCACTTGGGCCTGGGCCGTGCCGTGCCAACCCCCAAATTTTCCACTGGGGAAGACAGCACGACCCATAGCAACCCACGGGCCAGCACAACACGGCCCGCCCTAAAGGCAGGCTGCCCATGGACCATGCCATACCGGCCCGGCATAGCCCACTTTACACCTCTAGGTATCTCTCTAGTCCTTAGAATTGATCCCATGAATAATTGAAAATAAAAAAATGAGGAAACAGCAAATTGAAAATAAAATCTAAAATGAAACATCAATGGTGCCAACTGCCTCGATACGTCTCTGGGTGTGATTGCAGCTGAGATTTGGAATTGGAAAAAAAAGAAAAAAAAATGCTTCAAATGAAATTTCAAATTTTACGCAAAATAGAAAGGGTATTGTATCATATGTGGAGGTTTTCAGAAAATCGATAAAAATTTATTAGGTGGGACAAATCATAAATTTCCATAAGATGGGACAAACCATATATTTCTCTTTTTTATACAAGTAAATTGTTTATGAACCAATGTCCAATGGGGATTTGGAGCTTTGGCTCAGTTTGAAAAAAATATAAATACATACAAAATACAAGAATTTGCACTCCTCCATGTTTGTATGTACTCTTTCAAAAAGCAGGGTTGATTATTGGATTAGGAATCCGCATGTGTTCCCCTTAGCCGCATTAATGCAATCCATCTCTGTCTACCCCACACCCGGCTCTTTTTGATTTGATAGAAAATAGAAGAGAAACAGAAAGTTGAGGAAAATTCTTAATAAGTTTTGTGAAATTCCATAACAATTTTCCCTCAACATTCCATTTATAATACACTCTTAATAACATATTTAAGAGGATTATCATAAGAGAAGTATGGATTTTCTAATGAAGATTCAGCAGTAAAACACTGCTGAAATACAGTGATTGGCTGAGGCAGCATCTCCAAGGCATTTTCATAATTAGAATCTATAGGTGGAATAACCCAATTGCTCTTAATCCAATAATTTCATTCAGTAACTGTTTTTCTGCTGAAGCTTTAGCTGCAGATCCAAGTTAGATAAAAGACTACTCTTTGGCATCTCATGAATGACTCATCACATGCAAATAATAACATGGTATAAAAAAGATGTAGATGGCAAATTCGATCATAGTAAACCCCTCTAATATCGTCATGAAATTAGGGCTGTAAATGGATCAAACTTAATCCAATTCGAATTCGAATCTAATTCAAACACCCATTAAGCTACGATATGATGAGGTAAGATTTGACAATGTGATATCCTTTATTCATCATATTAAAAGAATTTTACTTTTATTTTATGTGAGATTTGGGACTTATTTTTTCTGTTTATAGTATACTTTTTGTCTTATATTTATTTTTGTGGACTCAAATGGTGGTTTTATATAGATTTATTGAGCTTTGAATTGAATCGGATTCAAACCAGATATCCAAATATGTAAAATAAATTGAATTCAAACCCATGTTTTACATCTTCCCAATATCAAATCGACTACAGATCTCTCAGATTCTTAATTATGGGATTGGGTTCATTTATACCCTTATCTGAATTCAAAGCAATCCATATGGCAGCCCTGTCAAATTTGCATTTTGAATGATATAGGCAGAAGACCAGAACCCATCCAACCTTACGCACCAATAACTTTACGTTCACATGCAGCATTGGAAAATAGAAACACCAAGTGTTTACTAGGAATCCAGTGTGAAATCGGCACACTTCTTGATCATGACTTCAAGGTGTTTCCAGTCGCTCTTGGCGTCTTCCCTCAATGACCAATGGCTTTGATCCCTTTAGGTCTTGCTGGAGGTAGCGTTTGGTCATTGATGTTGACTCTTTTTGTGTATTAAATGACCTCTCCAATCTCTCCAACCCTATATGTTCACATATTCAAGGGAAGGAAATAGGGCTGTAAACCGTATACATTTGTTTGAATTCAAATTTGAAGTCGACCCATTCATAGTTAAATCGAATATGGCTTCATTCCTAGTCGATTCAACCTATATATATATATATATATATATATATATATATATATATATATATATATATATATATATATATATATATATATATTTGCATCCAGTAGTTATTGTAGTTTGAATGTTTCACTTTTATTGTAGTAATTTTAGTTTGATCATGATATATAATGTCAAAGTCCTTTGTAGTTAATTTTATTAATAAAATTATTTTTTAATCATTTTATTTTAATTTATTAACTGATAAAATTCAGTAGAATCCAAGTAGTTGAGATGGTGAATGGATCGCTCTAAAATTGGAGGCACGCTCATTGAATCAATGTCTGCTTAATTTGCAACCAGAATCAGTATCGAAATCCGTTGAAATTGAAATAAGAATGATCTATTCTCCTGCCTGCTTAGTTCGAATAGAAATCAGAATCAGAATCTAAATTGGCTAGGATGAAGTTCTCATTTCCAAAGGAGGGGAAAGAATGGTCATTCCCTCAAATGACTGGGAGAATGACACTCCACTAGAAACAAAAAAACAGATTCTTTATTCTGTCCAATCAAATGGAGAATTGAAATTTACCCTTATTCTCATGAACCAAATGGACCATGGTATTTTTATTCTCATTATGTTAATGGATATTCCATTTACCATGAATTTTTGTAATCGGTCCAATGCTTGGTCTCGATCCGATTAATAATCGGGTTGACATTTGGGTCATTGACTCGTGAGACCACCAAGGGTTCCTTCTGTTTGTTTCTTTATGCCCAGTAGATAGAGATAGAATATGCTAATAGATTGACGAAAATAGACAAATCTTATAGATATGATTGGCCCCAGACCCCAGATAAAGGGGTCATCATCCAAATGGGTCCTACCTACCCCAGATAAAAACTCTTGATTATCAGTTTCTCTGTTCAAGCTTAACAATTCATTGACAAACAATTTCCCTGCTCCAATGGACCAAATAGGTTCTCTGTTTTGGAACCTTTTTCTTTTTTAACTTCTCTGTTCATCCCCAAAGTACCACGTACCAATTCTTCTTCTTCTTCAAAAATGAAAACAGAAAACAAAATCAAAATACAGACATCCAATAAACCAATCCCCATCATCTTCTCACTCTCTCCCTTTTGTTTGCAGCCCAACCTACTTATACGAGCTTATGTGGCAAAATCAGAATCCAACCATGTCAGACAGTAAAGGAAACAATGGGCAACAGACATCACAGATAGGTCTGCATTGAAGAGACACATAATGAAATGCAACAAGACCACTTTAATGTAGGTTCACCTTGGGGATAGGCTACCCTCACTGTGTAACCCCAAGAACACAAGTACTAAAAAATATCACTGTAATTCAATTATTCTTGGCATAGTACAACATCATTAATAACTCTTTTCAAAGGTGGTGAGAGCCAGTAGCGGGCCTAGAAATCGCATAAGGCTTCTTAATTTACGTATCAACCGAACCATCACTCTCAGTTGGCTACTATTGTTTCGTTCTAAATTCAGGACCCATTTAGGAGGACTGGAGCTTTGATTAAGCTGCTTTGAAGAAGGTATTAAAACAAGCTTTACCAAAAATCCAATTGTTTGGCTGAATGACAATATATTTGATCTTTCCGTGCTAATTTAAGGGTTGTCTTTGTCTATGTGAGACCCACCTCCCAATACTGGGCTTTAAAGCCTATCCTGCTACTTTGGGCCAGGCCTAGCTCCTAATGGATTTAGCTTAGTCTGATTCCTATCCAGTTCAAGTTGTATACAGAGAGAGTAAAAGGGGTGTACGTGTGCTTGTGTTGAAGTCCACCTGTATTAATTTGGTACAAAAAAGTTTCAAGCCCAGACTATGTAAGATTTCAAGATATGTAGTTCAATCTTAGATTGTAGACAGGAGTTGTATATACAAATTTTTGCACCTTTTATGGCATAATCTCTATTTCAATATACTATCTTGCATTTCAAATTATTTAAAATTCTCTCTAAAACATCTTCTCCTCCTAAACTATTTCATGTTCTCAGTTAACTAAAACTCCTTAAAAAAAAAAAGATAAATCTTCATAAACCATCTCACAGTCCCGGTAACACTCTTTAATATTTTTCCCTTAAAACTATCTCTAATGCAACTCTGTCCACCTTTCAAATACATATACATGTATTTAATTGTCCGTCAAGCTAAATCACCTGAGAGCATCTTAGGTTGTGTTTGATACCATTGCAATTTCTACTTACAACGTTTTGTATTGATCAGTAGAAATGGCAATGGTACCAAATACAACCGTAGTGAGACCCATTTTGATTAATCCTATTGTATAAGGAGACCCGTATGTTTTATATTGCCTTTTGTTCAGCAATGACCCATGCTATATGCAAGTCCCGTATTTTTAAGTTAAACTTTTAGTTTAATTTAATATTAGTAAATTAATTAAAATTAAAAAAAAGAATTAGATGTATTAAAAATATTAATATTCAAGTTAAAGTTTAAATTTTAAAATAAGATAGGTAATAATAATAAAATTATAAAAATTAAATATAAACTCTTATAATAATTATAATCAGTTATGTAATATTATAATAATTATTAACTGTTATTACTGATAACAACTTTAATTGAAAACACTTTTAAATTCCATGTAAAACTAATTATATTAATAAATTTTTAAAATTATTATTAATAAAAATTAATGAAATTAAACTTCTTAAAAGTTTATTAATTTTATAATTATTTCCTATGCAATACATAGGTCCCGATTCCCGAATCCCAACTAGTAACTCTTAAAAAGACTAGGGATAATAATTTCTAGAGGAATGTGGGGGATATAGATTTATTATCATAGGACCATTGTCATCATTGTCCACCAGGAATGAAACCGTGATTGCATTTCCTATTACAACTGGTTGTAGGACAATCTTAAGACCCTCAATAGAATGTGAATGACAGAAAAATTAATCCATAACATATTCACATCAACTGGTGTTGGTTCAAAATACCGGTTTAACATTTTATTAGGGTCACATGCGACCACTGTCTCAGCAAATCTTTTCTCACCAGGACACCCGGGCCCCATGTTTTGTACATGGTTTAAGGTGATGGATGCACCCATTTGTTCGTGAAGCCGTATGGCTGGACCAGTGGTCCAGTACTCTCACCACTCCTTTCACATGTCAGTAGGTGGTTTAATACCAACCTCTATGTGGAAAGACAAAAACACCCTTAATAAAAGTATATTACTCATCTCCTATTGTAATCTGTTTTTTTGTTAGACCCTAGCCTGTTTGTGTTTGTGTTGTGTTAGTGGAAACACCTGAGATTTTGCTGTAACGACTGTGGTAGCAGCAGAATATGCAGATAGACTCCCTCTGGCATATGACCCTCTATATATTTGGTTGGACTCAGTAAATGATGGACCTTCCTTCTCTCTGAATATACAGTACATGCATAATCCTCAGTGTCTACTTTTTGGGTAAGAAAATTCTTAAGGTTCTTGAGCCCTAAACTGAAGACAGGAATTCTTCTCCTACCCTACTTTACCTTTATCTCTTCTCCATTATTTTTCACGGAAGAGGCCCATTAGATGCAGCAAGCTTGATTATTGGATCCAGTACTGCAGTAGAGTGCTGATATGATCGTACCATGAAAATTAAACTTGATAATATCATATGGTGGTGTTAATATACAGCTTAAAGACATATACCATTTGTTTGTAATACATGTACTGAAAATTTTTTATGTTGATTTAGCCAATATTGAAGATCCCAACCTTCTAGGTTTCTTACAAAACTGAGACCTGCTACCAACTAACACACTTGCAAACCAGAACTACAATTTGAGAAAAGCAGCACAGTATTATTCAGAAATGGAAATGGAAGGAAACAGCTGAAAATTACTCGTAATTTCTAATAGTAGAAAGAAATTTCTTATCACAAGTGCTTCATATGACACTAATACAAGGGAAAGAACTACTAAAAGTTTAGTTATCAAAATCTCCACATACAAGACGCAGCACAAATATACTAACTTTTATTTAGGTTTCTTCTCCTTACATACTTAGAGACATACAGGAATAGATAATAGTTAAGGTATCCCTATGATGGGTAAGAAAGGAAAATAATAACTAGATGGTGCAAGGCCCCACTCTGGTGGTAGGGGTATATTAATAGTCTTTGAGGACCCTATCTCTGGTGTTTGAGTTGAAGATGAAGAAGATGGTGATGATGGGTTCTTGGACTCTTGAGGGCATGAAGTGTAGAAGTTGAGAGGAGTAGAGATGGTATAGGCATCAGTCTCATGGACCTTCACTATCTTAGAGACCAGGTTTTTCTTGTAGGAGCAGAGCTGTCTTGGGCCACCCAGGAGCTTGGCAAGGCAGTTGGAAGAAGGCACTGAAGAGTCAGTTGGAAGCTCTGTCTCGAAGGAGCCAGTGTTGTCTGTTGTTGCCATTGACAGTTTTTTCACTTTATCACACTTCACTACCACCTTGAGGCCTGAAACAAGAAAAGAAGAGAGAAAATTTATCAGAATTTTGGAGTTTGTGAGGAACCACATACCCAAGAATTCGAGAAAAAGAAAGAATATCTGAACAAACCGGAGAGGCTTTCATGGTGAGTGCAATCGAGACAAGAGACCGAGCCCTTCACTTGATGACATGCTGAAGGCTCAACACCAGAGAGAGCTAATATTAAGACAAGTGCAAAAAAGCCCCAAGAAAGCGCCATTGAAAGCAAACCAAAGAACTGATGGAGTGGATGGAAGATGTTAAGGTACCATATAAATAGATAGATAAAAGTGAGGCGGTAACATATATAATTAGTGAATGGGACAAAACCTGAGTGAGTAGGTGGTAGTTTCCATCTTTAATATATCCTTTTGTGCTTCTCTGCTGAGAGAGAGAGAGAGAGAGAGAGAGAGAGCTCTTTGTAGCTTTGGTATATAGTCACTTTCGTTCCCTTGAGCAGTACTGAGATATTAAAACCAGTCACCCGTGTTGCCGTAAAATTTTAAGTTTTTTCATACATGAGAGATGTCACCTTTATCCACTATGAGGAGGAAGATTTTTCTTTCCTTTGGAGAAGTTTTAATTTTCAGTGACTTAAAAGGACATAACATAAATGGGCTTTTTATTATGGGGTGCTTAATTTTGTTCTTTTGCCATTAAAATATCCTTGAATTTTAAGACAATAGTGAGTTTAAGAGAATTTGAAGGGGTTAGAAGAGATTGGGGTAAATCAAAACGGACATGCGTAAAAGTAATAAGAAATGATTTAAGCACTAATAATTTAACAGTGATATGGTTTTAAATAGAATATATTGGTGAAACAAGATTCATGTAGTAGACTCCATATAGTTGGGATAAGGCATGGATGATTATAATGATGATGAGTTATCTAGGAAGTTATTTACCCAAGTAAGTGCATTTATCCATGTTCTTTTATTTCCATAGTAAATAAGACATTAACCGTTTTAGCCATAAAAAGTCATTATTAAAATGGGTAATTTTATCTCATATGGGTATTGCTGGTGCGCAATTTGGTGCTCCCTACTAGCAAATAGCTTGAATGTCAGAATAAGTAGGTCGCCAAGTCGAGCTACAAGAGAGAGATGTCAGAGTGTCTAGGTTGCTTTACCCGGGGTGGGCACTCCGATGCTTAAGTTAACGAACTCGAGATGTGATTGCAAGAATGCAAGAGAGCTAGAGTAATTGAGAGCTAAATTGTGCATACCTTGTGAGGTTGGAGGTGAGGCCCTTATATAGGCGGGCTACCGTGAACCTCATGAAACACGTCCAAGATCTCCGGCCTGGTTGGTTTAGAGGTGGTTTCACTCCTGGAGGTGGACTTTGCGTAAGCAGTTAATGCTTATCTAGTTGCGCCCAAAGCGAGCAGGGTAATAATTGGTTCTTCCAACGTGGCGTCGTGATCCCGGGGAGGTCGAAGATGATAACCCACTTAAGGAGGAGGTCACTCAACAGGTCCCTTGTTGAACTCAGGTCAGGTTGGCAGAGGTCAACTCTCTTGCCAACTTGATGTCTTGCCAGGGCCAGAGTAGTTCGGTGGAAACAGGTCGCCTCTTACATCGACCTGAGGTCCTGCCTAGTTGTTCGTAGTTTGGTCTACCAAGGTGGTACCGTGGTCATTGAAGAAGTTGTAAAGTGTCCGAAGTTGTCTGCTTATGTGGTGTCGAGGTGTCACCCAACTGTTCCGTGATGCCATGTGTCATGATGTCATTAGAGGACCAAATTACCCCTCATCAATTGTCCCCCACCTAAGTGCGGGGTGGTCAATCTAGAGAGGGAGTAGTTATTACTTGAGGTGATTTTGTTTGTTCTCCATCCTCGTTTTGTGGACCAATCAATGGTTCAAGATCGGGTCGGTTCACTCAGTCCAACCCAGGCACAAGGTAGAATATCGGGAATGCGCGATTGCCACACAACTATTAGGTCATGCAAATGTAAAAAACGCGATAAACTGATTTCACCTCGGAATACAAACCATCACACACTTGCGAACCGTTGGATTCAACCGTCCATAGTTCGGTCCATCTGTCTATAAATAGGACCCTTGGGGGCCCATTTTTCTCATCACTGTCTTTAGAGTTCTTGGTGAGATCACAGAGCTTGGCATTATTGAAGTGCTTAGTGTTGTCGGCGAGGTTAGTCTATTCATCTTAGGTGAGTCATTTCCCTTATCTCCATTTCATTCACAATGTCTAGTAGTGAGTCTGGGGAAGAGGGGGTCCGCCCTACCAAGTCGAGGAAGGGACCTTGGCTCAAGACCGGCATGGTTCTCATAAGAGGGCCTCGTCTTCACGTAGGGTTAAAGCACCATACTAGTTTGGATTCGACGCCTTTAGTTAGGGATTCAAGTTGTGTCAGATGCTAGTAGCCTAGGTGTGCCTAGAGTTTGACCTCAGTAAGTTAAAGTCCTCGGTGTGCACCAACGAGATGATGGGTTAGGTCAATCAAGAACCTAACTCCGAGGAGGAAGAGGAGGACGAGGTCGATGTAGTTGGAGGAGGCGTGAATGGTGGAGTTGATGCCAGTGTGGAAGATGTGGGGGTAGACGAGCCCTAGAATGTGTGACTTATTTGCCTCTTTTCTTGGATCCCCGAAGTATATATACTGTATTCCAAGCCTCTAAGCTTAGCTTTCTTAATTTTTTTTTAGATGTGCTCTTTCCTTCTAATGAAATCGACTTTTTGCATATATTGTGCCCCTCCTTCTCGCCTTGTATTTTCAATTACTAGAAAATAGGCTAAGTATCAAAAAACATTCGACGTTGTCGAGGTGATGAGGTGCACGAGTTGCCTAGGTGCCAAAGTGACTAGACTCATAATTTTAGTTAATTCAAAATGATTCTGACGTATCAAACTGTCGACATGTCTTGAGGGCGGCGTAGGGGACCTTAAAGCTAAAAGTGGTTTGGCTTCCCCTTGTGTACAACTTAGCCGAAGTGCCGATAGAATAGATCAACTAAACTAGGTTGCCAGGGCAAGTGGTCTCATTTTCACACATAGTGAAATTTTATAGTCTTATCGGACACTGCTTGAAACTTCTGAACTCTTCATAAGTAATACCTCCTTAAGCTGCCAGCATTTCACGCATGGAGTACCTACCTCCCCTCCAACATTTCGAGCTCGTACATACTCTCACCGATCACCTTGAGAACTCTGTAGGGGCCTTCCCAGTTCGGACCTAGCTTTCCTATGTCGGGATCAAGTATCATAACCTTCTTGAGTACTAGGTCACCAACTCAAAATTGGCATCTCTTAACTCGGGCATTATAATTTCGAGCTACTTGTTGCTGGTATGCTATGGTCCAAATACAGGTCATATTATAGACTTCTTCTACTAGGTTGAGGTTAGTCCGCAGCTCGTCCTTGTTAGCCTCCTCATCATTTGTCTCAAACTGCAAGGTCGACACCTCAATTTTGATTGGAATGACATCATCTGTCCTGTACGTTAGGTTGAAAGAAATTTCCCCAATCGCTGTCTTGATAGTAGTTTGGTAGGCCCATAGGACACTGGGTAGCTCGTCCACCCACAAACCTTTAGCTCAAGAGAGTTGAGCTTTGAGTCCATGGAGTATCGCCCTATTCGTCACTGTGGCCTAACCATTTGCTTGGGGATGGGCCACCGAGGTGATGTTTTGTTTGATTCCCATCTCAGCACACTAGTTTTGGAGCTTAATATCTTTGAATTGGGTGTAAGCAGCGCAAGTAGGGGAGTGTGAATGACATGCTATACAATTGCTTGCCTATAACTACTACATTGCGACCTGACTGTCACTCCTCCCTCCAAGCTGCATTACGCTCTGCATGTAGGGTCCCGTGGTGCAGATAGTCAACGAGCGGATCCATCCAGCTCGGTTCTATAGCTAAAACAAGAGTGACCTCTTCTGCCACCCTAGGGTGTGGTAGGTCTTCAATATAAATCATTCTCTTCATAGTATCCATTGCACCAGCTAGCTTCAAAAGCGCATCAACCTTGGTGTTTTTGGACCTCAGCACTTGTTAAACGTACTAAGAGTGGAAATTAGGCAGGAGCTCTCTAACCTTGGCCAGGTAGGCCAACATGGCGGGATCCCGGGCCTCATACTCCATATTCACTTGGTTCACCACTAACTATGAGTCGTTGCACACCACAAGATGTTTCATACTAACCTTCTTCGCCAGCGATAGCCCGGCTATCAGCACCTCATATTCAGCTTAATTGTTCGATGCTCAGAATGAAAACTGGAGGGCGTACTCTAGCTTCACCTCGCTAGGTCCATAGAGGATCAGCCCAACTCCACTTTCACGCTAGTTGGACGATCCATCCACATAGAGGATCCAGGGTTCCTCATCCCAAGTCGAGACGGGTGTCGCATTGGTTGATGCCTCCAAGGTGATCACGAGCTCGACAACTCTATGGGTTGGTGTGCTGAATGTACACTCGAAAATGAAGTCAACCAAGATGCCTTGATCGCTGGGCACAACCCAAATCAGATATTGTATGCACTAAGCTTGATTGCCCACTTTGTCAACTTAATTGAGACCTCAGGCTTCTAGAGGACTTGCTTAAGGGGTCGATCGGTTAAGACTATGATGGTGTGGGCCTGAAAGTAAGGATGCAACTTACGGGCTACTAGCACCAAGAAGAAGGACAACTTCTCAAAGTTTGGATACCTAGTCTCCACAGCGTGTAAGACTTTACTCACATAGTAGACAAGTCGTTGCACTATTGTGCCACTATCTTCTACTGACAATCTCATCTTTCGACCTTTTCTACTTGTCGCTCAGCTCCAACCGGGATTCGAGTGCTTCTTCGGCCTTTGTAAACTTGGCTACTTGATTGAGGAACTCTTCCATGGAGGCCAAAGGTTTCAACTCAAACACCCAATGCAAGGCAGGGTGTCAAACACCATTGAACGCTACTGTGAGCTAGATAGTTGGGTCAAGGTTGGGAATCTAAAGTCGCTCCAAGTTGAACTGTTTGATGTAGTCCTAGAGCTTCTCATTGGATCATTGGACAACATTGAGCAGGCAGGTCACAGATTTCGAGCATCGCTTGCTTGTGGAAAAATGGGTAATGAACAGGTCGGCAAACTGGTTCCATCTCTTTATGGAGCCTGTAACCAACCCTGAATACCACATATAAGCAGTGTCCTAGAAAGTGGTCAGGAAGGCCATGCAAAGGCTCATGTCATTTGCCTTGTGTAGTTGCATTAGGGCTTGGAAGTTGTTAAGGTGATTGACTAGGTCAGTTGTCCCATTGTAGGGCCTTGAAGTCTTTCGGTCATGGGGCTATGAGGATCTTAACAGCTAATGGCGAATTTTGAGACATCGGTTGTGATGACGAGGTGGCTTCATTCTCTTCTTTCTTTTCTACCTCCTCGTTGTCATTCGGAGCGAGGTGGATCCTTCCTACGGTGCAGCATGTACGTCTGTGGCGCCTTCTCTGGGACCCCTCGGTCAAACTGGTGGCCTTGGTCTCGCTTGGTGTTGCAGCCTAGCTCAGTTCTTCTACTGGGACCTAGTTTTAGTTGTATGAGTAACAAGGCAGGTCTGGTATCAAGTACTGATTCTGGTTACCGGGCTGCTGGTTTTGGTTATGGCCAATGTTTTTCCTCGCAGCATGACATCACGGGTATTGTTGTTGCATCCCTGCCAGGCGGCAAAGCGTCCTTCCCATGTTCTCTTCTATAGATTTATCCCTCGAACATACTACATCAACTTGTTGAACTAGCGCACATCAATCTGAACAGGAACTGTTGAGGGCTCGACTAGAGGGAGAGGCACGTTCATATTGGACAGAGGGAAGTTAGGTTCCTGCATGGCAGTGATGCCTAGTAAGGTCAAGGGGATTGTAAACTGCCCAACTGCCCCCCTGTGATCGAGTTGTTGTTGACAGGAGCGTTGTTGGATGATGACATTGAAGATATGTTTAAGAAGTATGTGTGTAAGAGTACGGCTTTTTGTATTGTTTCCCACAGACGATTCCAATTGATGGTGTGCAATTCGGTGCTCTCTGCTAGCGGACAACTTGGACGTCGAACTGAATAGGTCGCTTGGTTGGGCTGCAAGAGAGAGAGATTAGAGTGTTCGGGTTGCTTTACCCGGGGTGGGCACTCTGATGCTTAAGTTAGCGAACTGGAGATGTGATTGCAATAATGTAAGAGAGATAGAGTGCTTGAGAGATAAATCGTGTGTACCTTCTAAGGTTGGAGGTGAGGCTCTTATATAGGTAGGCTGCCATGAGCCTCACGAAGCAAATCTGGGATCTCTGGCCCATTTGGTTTGGAGGTGGTTTCATGCCTGTAGGTGGACTCCGCGTAAGCAGGTAGTGCTTATCCAGTTGAGCCCAAAGCAGGCAAGGTGATGATCGGTTCTTCCGGTGTGGCGTTGTGATCCTAGGGAAGTTGGAGACGATAACCCACTTAAAGAGGAGGTCACCTAGTAGGTCACTAGCTGGACTCAGGTCAGATTTGCAGAGATCACCTCTCATGCCGACCTAATGTCTTACCGTGGCTAGGGCAGTTCGGTGGAAGCAGCCTCTTACACCGACCTCTGGTCCCACCTAGCTATTCGTAGTTCAATCTATCAAGATGGTACTGAGGTTGCTGATGCAGTTGTGAAGTGTCTGAAGTGGTATGCTTATGTGGTGCCGAGGTATCACCCAACTGTTCTACGATGCGATATGTCATGATGTCATTGGAAGACCAAATTACCCCTCATCAGGTATCATTTACCTAAGCGATACCTAGGAAAAATAAATTTTCCATAAACTTCACATAAATCTGAAAAAAAAAAAAGAAACATGAATATCTTGGTCAATGAGAACCAAAATCCCATTGACCAACTTTCCCCCTCTCAAAATCCAAAAGGCGAATGGGAAATTTGATGGTAAATTTTAGATAATATCCCTAAAAAAACACAATATCAACCCAATAGATCTTACCATCTAAATAATTTTTTTCTAAAATTTCTTGATTTAGAAATAAAAATATGAAAGGCTGGTATGGATTGGTTATTCCTGTGGATCCCAATCTAGCTAATGGATGTATGGGATCGATAGGATCCCTCCATGTGGCGAAAATAGCAGCAGAATTGATTTCCACTACTCGGAGTCTACTAATGTGGAGAAAGTGAATCAGAACAAGTTTCATCTCATAAAACCCATGATTCAGCGGGAGCGATTGGACTGATTCAAAATTCAAATTGTTTTTTTTTTTTTCTTTTCTTTTGATAAAAAAAAAAAAAACTGCAGATCAATACGCACACATCGTACATCTATTTAGTAACTATAATCAACTAGACAGCAGATGGCAGAATTTCAGTGGCCCATAAGCAGAAAAGCAGAAAATAATGTTAGTTCTGCAACAGCTACCTAAAAATTTATGAGTTTACATCTGCTGCAACTAAGGTTGCAGCAAATTCTGCAACCACCTGATAAAACAGTTCTTTGACTACAAAATGTCATATGATCTCCTTTTTTTTCGTTGGATCATTAGTTAGTCAACTTAGGCTGTATTTGGCATTCCTTGAATTTATCTCCTTTTTATAATTAAAAATTCAATTGTAACCCTAAATCGGCGTAGCAAAATTTTGCTGCAACCATAGTCTCAAATGTTTCAAATACAGACTAGCTTTTCTCTTAATCAATGCTGATCGTGCGTTTTCCAAGCAGAAGTGCAATTTTGGTGGGCCTGGATTGGAAATATTATTTGTTAGTTCACTCATAATTTACATTCGCATGGACCTTGTCATCACTATCAGCAAAGATTTGTCATTCACACCTGGCCCTACAAATTATTTCTGCAAGTGTTTTCAACCTTAATCCAGCTGGTTAAATCATTCAAACCATCATCTATTGTATGATACCCATCATTTGGTCAGAACTGTTGACCTGATAAAAAATATTCGAACTTAGACAATCAAACTGTTGGCGCATTCAAATTGGTTATCAGGTCACAAATTGCACACTCAATGTATGTATAAATTTTCAGAGGTCATAACCTTGTGCTTAGATGTTTAATTGAATTTTTTTTTCGGGTAATTTTTTGGGCTTTATGTATTCCAAGTCTTGCCCATCTATTTTTATAAAAAAATAAATCCTTTTTTTGAGCCTCAAATCATAATTTTTAATATTTTTATAAATAAGAAATTAAAATTTGAATTAAAAAATATAAATTTAACATAAAATAATATCTACATATACATATATTACACCTAAAAACATAATTATACATACCTACATACACATTTATACATGTATGCTGATGTGGCATGGTCTGATTCATTCAACCCAAATGGTTGAACCAGTGACACGCTATCCGGAGAAAATTGGTTTGGCCTACTGGTCAGTTTTTAAAATATCGATTCATGATGAACGTGATCAGTTTTTCAGACTTATTCATTGAAAAAGGTGCCATAAATTTCTCTTATTTGTAAAGTTATTTCCACAAATTTGTAGGGTTGTGTTTGACACCATTGCTTTTTCTAGCTGAAACGTTTTTGATTGATAAATACAAATTGGTGAGAGATAGGTGTCATCATATCAGAAGTAAGGGTCATTTAAGCTAGAATGATTAAACTTCAAAACCACCAGAGAAACAATAAACAGTAATTTGAGGTTTCCACAAACACCTTTCACACATGCAATATTTTAAGGTTTCAAAAGTAGCCTTAAACAACAGTTGATATGCAAATTTGTATCGATCAACCTAAAACATTTTAAGTAAAAACAATAATGGATAAAATGGTTTCTATAAAAGGATCAAATTTGAATCACCCTTAACCAAATCGATTTCAAATTTAAAGAAACAGATAACCATTTTAAGGACTTACAAAGCTAAATTATATGCATCTCTTTTTTCTTTTAATCTTCTTTTTATATCTGTTTAATCAATCATTTATTCATGAGTATTGAGGATTTCCAACATCAGAATGATTCTTTGCTAAGTATTAATCATAAGTCATAAGAACAGGGAGAAAGAGTATTAAGAAACATTCCTTTTTCAAAATATTGAAACAGCAGAAACGGTGCTAAATTCAATATTCAGTAGCTCAATTAACTGTCTGTAGGTAGGAATACCTATCCTTTCTTGGCTCCAAATTCGAAAAAGAAATAACTGAACTGGAGGTGCTCCAACTACCTCTTGATTTAATGGCCAAGGCACCAACCCAACTCTCATGTGAAATGTCCAACTCCATATCCAACAGTTATAAATAGGATGGCAAGAGTTCACATTGTTGGTTTCAAATCTTTGGGTGGTTCTCTCGGTTCACCTAAAACTTGAGGATTTATCCCATCTCAGACTTCTCGATCTTGCCTAGTTCATCTAAGGATCACGTTTGGTTCACAGTCAAAATCCCAAATCATTAGAATTTATCTCATCTTTGTATAGTTCATCCATCAGGAATGGGAATTGGATTTCCATTCCGATTATTTCAATACCATTTGGGGGCCTTTGCGTTGGTTGAGCTGCATTGACTCAGCCCCTTCATAAAAGTTATCAAATATAAATTCACTGAAAAGTTGATTTCTCAGTTCATGTGAGAGTACTTTCTGATTTTCTAGGCTTTTCACCAAATATGGCTTTAGGCTTTCTATGTGAGGCCAAACATGGTTTTCTGGGCTTTGGCCTACCACGACAGAATCCACTGCATCAAATGCCTCCCATACAAGAACAAAGTTCAAGGCCCTAACCAGGCTGAAGCTTTGATTGAGCTACTTTCAGAATTGGCATCTGGGTCACACAGAATGCGTTCCACAGCACATTCCAGCCGTGTATTGGGAACATCTCCCAATGACAAGGGAGATGTTTCCAAAGTATGCTGAGATGTTCATGTGGGACGCTGTAGGGCGTGTTTTATGGGGAACAGATGTGAACTCCTACTCTGTGATTGAAAAAAAAATTATTAAAAGAATCTGTACAAGCACATATCCCCATGTATTTGAACATTTCCCCTGATAAATATGGGGAGCCCATTCGAAGTCCTCAACGGTTGACTACATTTTCTGTAATTACATTACTATTTCATTTTTTCTATCTTTTGAAAATTGGACGAAGAAATTGTCTATTTCATCAAAATTGGAAATACAACAGACACAATTCTCAAAGTTTAAGATACTAAAGTGAAATTTAATCTCAAGTCTCTGCTATGAGTTTACCAACCAACTGATCGGCATCTCGCATTGCTACTGCTAGTTGGGACCACAATGCAGGACCGCAAATTCCACGGGCATTGTTGTCAGTACTGATATAGCAAAAAACACCAAACCTTGGGTAGAAATAAAGCAAGCAATTAATGAGACCACCACGTTAGAAGAGACCATTTATTAAAAGCATTTCTTTCCTGTTGCATACAACTAGTTTTTCACTTTTTCCACCTGCTTTGTCGGGGTAGGGTGATCAATGAATTCTTAAGATTAGCAAGGATTAACTGATTGCATGGCTGATCAGCGGGCTGTGGAATTATGATAATGTTCAATGCCAGTAATAAATTCAGGGGCCCCATTATGAAATATCAACTTGCTAAACAGCGATAGTGTTCATCTAATCTAAATTCTTTTGAGATGCATTTTTTTTTCTATTTCTGTTTTGTTTGTAGTGCAATTTATTTGCACAAGCACAAATACATTGGAATGCAAATGAGAAAACTGTAAATTTTAAATAGTCATACTTCTGTTTTGGGTTTCATTTTAGTTCCAACAGATAAAACAATGCAAAATCTAAAACAAAAATAAATCAGAATTTGCACTCAAGTCATTTGATGAACTCCCATACTTTTAAACTAGTGCAAATGAAATTGTACTACAAACAAACAAGACCAAAATATGTTGAAGGTGCATGTTCTTTACCAAACCCACCATTAGACTCTACACTTTAGATATATTTATAACTTTATACTTATACCAAGGGAAAACCTATGATGCTGAAAAGACGTGATAGTGGAAACGCTTTTACCAATCAAAACAACCCTTGAATTTGGACGGTGAAAACCTACCTGATTGATTATTAGTTTTATGGTATCGGTTGATTGGTTATAAGTTTTTTTTTTTATATCTACTTATATCAATGGTATTTTGAAACGAAAACTATGGGTGCTTACAATTCGGTTAATCGAACCATGGGCTTATTTTTTAAATTGAACCAGGGTTACCGGTTTTTGAAAAACTACTAACAGAAGCCAATCGGTTAATCAGTTGACCGGTTCGGTTAACCATCTATTTGATTTGTTGGTTTTTTGGTTTTTATTATTTACAATATATTATAGAAAAATATATAAATATAAAATAAAACACTAGAAATATATAATATTATATTTTAAATAATAAATAATATATTATATATTATAAATATATATCTATATATAATGCATATTTATTAGTTTATAATGTATAGAAAATATAAAATTTATAATATACATAATATATATCTATATATATATATATATATATATATATATATATATATATGTATACTAGTTGGTTCAGTTAATCATCGATTTTCTATTTTGGTTAATCGAAACCAAACTGGTACCTTCGGTTTTTTTAAATACCAAACCGGTCGATTCGATTAATCGAATTTTCAGTTCAGTTTTTCAGTTTTTCTTGCTCACCCCTAATGAAAACCTGTTTGATGGTCCTTGAAGGAATCAACTCTCTTTCATTGTAAAATAGGCAAAAAAAATTCAAACATTTAGAAAAATCCTTTTTTGGTCTATTAAGTTCCTCGTTGATGAGGGATATATCCCAAGGCTCATTCCCATTTTGAACCATTCAAGTAATCATTTTCTCATACGCTTGTTTGACTTTAAAAGAAACCTGGGAGCTTCAAGTTGCAAACAAGCCCCCCAAGAGACCTATAACATGTACAACCTAGTAGTCCCAACCCTTGACCCATCGAAGTTTTCTTTTATTAGTTAGAACTAAGCATTTGGTTTCAATCAAAAAAAAAAAAATCAAACAATTCCAACTGAGAATCAATATTGGCCCTAAGGGGCTGATAGAGGGCAGTCAGTCACCCATACCCTTTTATCAAAGTGAGTACTAAACAAATTTATCATGCTAGATGGAAAGCATAACCCATGCCAATCACTAAGTTGGCTGACTTAACTCTTAGAAAGAATTGGGAGTTCATAGTCTTTTTCTTCTTTTGTTTTGCATCGAAACTTTTGGAGGAAACAACAAACTTCTTGATTAATTGTTTCCACTCCACTCTTGTGCCAAGTTCCAATTCCATTTCCAAATTTTCTTTCTTAAATTTAATTTATTTTTTGGGTGCTTAAGAGAAACCTCAATTGGAGTCTCTTGACTAAATTTGATATTTTGGCAATGTTTTAAAAACCAACCTGAATGTCGAACCATTTTTTTCTTCAAGTCCCAGGTCAACAGTTCAACCGTGTGTGTATAAATATATATTTTATCTATAAGTAATGTATAATTATGTTTTAGATATGTTATATATATTTTTATATTTTATTTATATTTTAAATTTTTTTATTTATAAAAATATTAATGATTTTAATTTGAGGCCAAAAAGGGTTTTTTTTCGTGAAAATAGTGGGGCAAAGCACCTACGACCCTTGGGACACATAGATCTCGAAAAGTTACCCAAAATAAAAAAAAAAGAATATATATATATATATATATATATATATATATATCACCCCAATTGAACATCAATGTGCAAAGTTATGGTCTTTGAAAATTTGCATGCATTAAGTGTGCAACTCGTAACCCGATGACCGTGCCAAACGGGTCAACAATTGAATCATCCAGGTCAGACATTTCTTGAAAAAGTCAATGGTTTTTTACCATTTGATGGGTTTTGACTTAATCAGACCCTGAATCTTTGCTAAGTGACGATTTGAACAATTTAACCGACTGGGTCAAGGACGAGTTGAATGCCACACCACATGATTGTTATATTTTTAGAAAATGATAATAATACCCTTGTCTTCACCCCTAATGCCAATGCTTTCCATCTAAAATGTCACACTAGTACGAGTAAAGAACAACATTTGAACCTTTGTGTCTAGACTGGTATGAGTGGTGGTCTCACCTTGAACTCAAGATGTTATAGAAATCAATGGAGGGCTTATGTATTCAAAATCTCCATCGATTTTCCGATGTCGTCGATAATCTGAACATGTGGAGTGAAGAACCTATAACAATGAAGAAGCTCTATTTTCATTTGAGACTTTGCAACATCATCGATTCATTGTGCCTGAGCTTTGGTTTGAAGCTCTACTTCACCTGAATCTTGCAAAGAATCATCTGTTCATGGTTCAAAGTTCCGGTGGACAAATGAAATATTTCTATCATCTTGAAGTGCAAAGCCCTGTTTTCTCAAATTATCGGGTAACAATGAAGCCTAATCTAAGCATTCCATCATCCAATGTAGTCCACACATTTCCTCAATCATCTCTGCTATGCACCTTGCTCTCCCCATCTTCTCTCCTTCGTCTCTTCGCCATCTCTACTATGTACCCTGTTTTTGGCACGATGATACTTCTCTTGAATCAGAGCTCTTACTCGGTGAGAAGTGTTGGAATGGCACAACAGAAAATATAATCTATATGTGCATAGAAAGAAACAAAGAAGATATCAAGAAACCGAAAGAAATAAAGAAAGAAAGAAGAGAGAACACTAGATTTAACGTGGTTCGGCCAAATTGCCTACGTCCACGGCAGCAGCTCGGAGCTTTTCTTCTCACTATAAATAGGAGAAAATACAAAAATGACCTCACTAGAATCTAGCTCATATCCAACACCCAACACTACACTCCTCTCAACACACTATATATAGTATACAATGAAATGAAATGGAATGTGGTGAAAATAATAAAGGAGGGGGACCCCTATTTATATCGTATAATGGGTATTATGAAAAAGAGTCTTCATTACTAAGAAAACCCAAATGGTGGACTTAATTAGTGTGCCACTAATTAATATGTGGTGGGCCACTGTTTGCTGATTCAGTGAGCCACTGACTGGCCCATCGATTCTACTTTTTAACATTTTCCAACTTGAAGACTATTTTCATAGTGAAAAACCCTCTTGATAATAGCTATCGATCATCTCTTGTTAAGTGACTTCAAGTCCCAGAGAAGTTCTACACCAGATAAACTTCTCTCTCATCACCGGCTTTGTTAGCATATCAGCAACATTATCGTTGGTGTGAATCTTTTGTAACGAGATATGCCCATCTTCAACTACTTCACGAACAAAGTGGTATTGTACATCAATGTATTTGGTCTAAGCATGAAAGATAGGATTTCGTGTTAAGTGTAATGCGCTTTGACTGTCATAATGAATAGCCACCACTTCTTGCTTGATGTGGAATTCTTCAAGCAACCTCTTTAGCCAAATACTTTCTGTGCATGCTTGTGTAGGTGACATATATTCTACTTCTATTGTAGATTAGGCCACCACAGACTGCAATTTTGATGCCCAGGTCACTGTGCCATTAACTTAAGAAAACATGTAACCAGTAGTCGATTTTCTATTATTGCGATCTCTTGCATAGTCTGCATCTACATAACCAACTAGCTTCAAGATTTGGCCACTAGAACAAATGGAGATTTTAGAAGTACCCTTCAAATAACGAATGATTCTTTTCACTACAGTCCAATGATCTCTTCTTGAATTTTCCATGAACTTACTAATTGCTCCCACTACTTATACAGTGTCTGGTATGGTGCACACCATGGCAAACATAAGGCTCTCTATTGCTGATAAATATGGTATGTGGGACATCTCTATCTTCTCAGCTTTAGTGCTAGGGGATTGTTCTGAAGAAAACTTGCAACCAACAAGAAATGGGATATTGAATGGTTTGGATTCTTGCATGTTAAAGTGACAAAATGATGAAATGATCATTACCAAAGTTTGTGTAGGCACAATGATCTGCTCCGCATTTGCTAAAGCCCAAGCTCACAATGGATGAATCAAACCGCTTATACCAACACCCAAATCTAGACTTTCATGTTCTTTCTGTCCATATATACTGTCATCCCAAGAATCTAATTAACTACCCCCAGATCCTTCATGTCAAATTCCCTAATTAAACAATCTTTCAGTGTTGAGATACTTCATTTATTAGTACCTGAAACTAGCATGTCATCAACATATAACATCAAAATGATGAAGTGATCATTACCAAAGTATGTGTAGGCGCAATGATCTACTTTGCATTTGCTAAATCCCAAGCTCACAATGAAAGAATCAAATTGCTTATACTAACACCTTGGCGCTTGCTTTAGACCATAAAGTGGTTTGGTCAACTGACAAACCAAATCCTTTTTATCGTCATCGACAAAGCCTTCAGGTTGAGTCATATAAATCTCTTCTTCAAGATTATCGTACAAAAATGTAGTCTTAACATCTAACTGCTCCAACTCCATGTCAAGTACTGCAGCTATACTCAATAGAATACAAATAGTACTTAATCGAACAACAGGAGAAAATATTTTGTTGAAGTTGATACCTGATTTCTGAGCATATCCTTTTACAACTAGTCGAGTTTTGTATCTTTTGATATTCCCGCTAGTGTTTTTTTTTAGTTTGTACACCCATCTACAACCAATGACCTTTCGATCCTCAAGTAGTTTGACTAATTCCCAAGTTTTGTTTTCCTTCAGAGCTTTCATTTCTTCCTCCGTAGCCATTTGCCACTAACAAGCATTTGGACATTTGCATGTTTCCTATGTATCATAGTGTATTAGATCTAATACATTTCTACTTTTAGCTTTAAACTTCAGAAAATTAGCTCTATGGTGTTTCCCAAATAAACAATCTTCACAAAAATTCAAAACAATAGATTCTAAACCAAGAAGTACATTTTGATTAAGAAGTACCTTTAGTCCTTGTTTGCTCATATGACTCAAACGTTTGTGCCAAATCATGATGGAATCGTTCATAACATTTGCAGTGATGGCATCGTCGACCATGGTATCTCTGATCAAGTGGCATAGCTTTCCTTGTAGTTTGCCTTTTGCAATTACCATAGCTCCTTTATTGATCTTCAATTGGCCTTTTTCTCCAGAAATTTTGTAACTGTCAATCATCAAAATTTCCCAGTGGCAGGAGACTTTTTCACAATTCAAGAACATATCGTACACTAGAGATTGTACGAGTGATGCCATCAAACATAGTAATTCTGACTTTTCCAACTCCCACTATTTTACATGTGTTGTTGTCGCCCATGTAAACAATCCCACCATCGCACAATTGGTATGTGTAGAACCAATCTCTACACGGCATCATATGGAAAGAAGCACCAGAATCTAATATCCAATTATGTTTTAAGTTTTCACATGAGTCAATAAACAGTACCTCGCAATCTTCTGATGAATTACTTCCTTCTGCGATGTTTCCTTGGGAATTATTTAAAGTCGGATCTTTGTCAAAGTTGGACCGATCTTGATCTGCTTTGGGTTACCGACAATCTTTTCGAAGGTGGCCCTTCTTACCATAGTTCCAACACATGAGTCCTTTCCTGTTGCCTTTTGACTTGGATCCTGTTTGATTTCTATTAAAGTCATTTCTCTCATTCGATCTACCTCATACCATCATTGCATCACTTTAAGAATTCTCACCAACTTCTCTATAAGATTCTTTCGTAAGCAACATAGAAATGCGTACCTCAATAGCTACTAATTTGCTTACTAGAGTATTAAACTCATTCAAGTGTTCTTGCAAAGAGGCTCCGTCCTTCATCCTTAGGTTGTAGAGTTGTCGCCAGAGAAAGATTTTGTTGGATTTCGATTTCCTCTCATAGAGACTCTGCAACTTGTCCCATAAACCTTTGGTAGTGGTTTCCTCAGAAACGTTGAATAGAACCAAATCTTCTAAAGCAAGAAGAATATCAGCCATGGCTATCTAGTTTTTCTTCTCAAAATTTTCGTCTCTCATATCAGCAGACTTCTTCTCTTTTCCTTCTAAGGCAATTGTACAATCTTCTTTAATGAACATAGCATGCATCTTTAGCTTCCAAATTGCATAATTGGATCCGTTGAATTTTGGTATGTCAATTCGGGTAAAGTTTGAACTTGCCATATTCAACACGTGCAATACCAGAACAGCAAATACAAATTTTAGTAGAATCCTGGAATAGAACCATGAAGTTCTGATACTAATTGTTAGAATGATATGGCAGAAAATATAATTTGTATGTGCACAGAAAGAAACAAAGTAGATAGCAAGAAACCGAAAGAAAGAAAGAAGAGAGAACACTGGGTTTAATGTGGTTTGGCTAAATTGCCTACGTCCACAGCAGTAGCTCAAAGCTTTCCTTCTCACTATAAACAGAAGAAAATACAAATATGACCTCACCAGAATCTAGCCTGTATCCAACACCCAATACACCCAACACTACAATCCTCTCAACACATTGTATATAGTATACAATGAAATGAAATGGAATGAAAATAACAGAGGGGACCCTTATTTATATTTGCAAAGAGGGGTATAATGGGTATTATGAAAAAGAGTCTTCATTGCTAAGAAAACCCAAATGGTGGACTCAATTGGTGTGCCACCGATTAATATGTGGTAGGCTTGTTCGGTGGGCCACCATTTCCTAATTCAGTGAGCCACCGACTGGCCCACTGATTCTACTTTTCAACAAAAAGTCATTCCATGCTGGACCCATTTCAGGATTCCAGGAATTGATTTACAAGGTACTGGGTTTGAATGTGTTAGCATGGGCGAAAATGGAAGGGTGAATTTAGTAACTATGGGGTTCCAAATTGAATTACGATTGGATCTTCAATAGCCTTGGGCTGGTTTCTTATACAGCAGTCAAGTGGGCTTTTCCATCCAAGTTCGTGATTGGGGGATTAGGATTCAGTCTTTTGTATTGGGACCAAAGGACACTTTGTGGGTGACCTTGTCTTTCTTCCAATTACCATAATTTTGGGGTTGAACAGATTCATTGCTGGAAGCAACATGTTAATAGTCAATAGAAGGGTCGTGTTTACCACACTTCCAAGTCTCTTTGATGGTGATAGGGGAAAAATGAAGTTGGTGTCACCCTTGATCTTGACGTTGTCATAGATGAAGAGGAACCACTCGAGGAGGCGGTTGATGAAAAACCATTGATAAGGAAATTGCAATCCAAGAAAGTTGTGGAGCTAGGGATTTTGATTGATGTTGAGGCTGTAGATTTTGTTGCCTCTAGTGGAGATAGTGGGGAGCAAGAGGGGAGGCGTTAAGCTATTGTGGTGGACACATCTCCAAAAATGAAAACAAAGAGGAAGACGATTGCGGCTACAATTGACAAGCGATCAAAGAAGAAAGTTATGAACAGGATGGTTCCATTGTTGTGTTCTCAGTTTAAGAGTAACCAATGGAGCAGTTCCCGTGGCAGTCCTCCTTTGTTCAACAATCGACATTCAATTCACGTGGGTGCGTCAAACACGGTGATGTGCGAAGGACACTCCATGCTCTAATTTTTCTAGTAAAGCTTGCATCTTCTTGAGTGTTGGATTGCAGGGTTGGCGACTATGATTACGAAAGGAAGAAGCCCCAACTTTGAGCTTCTTGAGATCACAAAGCTCGTCCTTGAGCCACTCGATGTCTATAAACGTGATGTTTTATTGTTGTTTTCTACCCCGGTCCAGATTCCCTCCTATCTCTATGCATTAGGGTGTGAAAGAATGCTACCACCTCTAGAACTCGTCTAATCTTTGTTGCTACTATTTTCAGTCCCTTCACCAGTAATAGTGGCGGTGGTGGTGAGGAGGAAGAAGAAAGAAGAGGGAGTGAGAAAGACAAGTTGAGGATGAAAGGGGAAAGAGACAAGTGGAGGGCAAATTTAATATTTCATTTTTTCCATTAATATTTAACAACAAAGTCAATTGTCAAAAAACTCAATTACACTTTAAGACAATATGTAAATAGTAATGGTAGAGTTAGTCAATTAACTAAACCATAAGGGTAGTTTAAGATATTTGCCTAAAATAAATTAGGAAAAGATAATTTGGGTATTTAGAAAAAAAATAAAGGGTTAGATGAGAATCTTTTTCAAAATTAATTGACAGAATATTAACGGAAAGAGTCTTTAGCCCCGTTCACTTTTCAGTAAGTTACTTACCCAAGTAAATGTATTTTACCTGGGTAAGTTTTTCCTACGAAACACTTACCCAGGTAAGTGAATTTACCCATGTTCTTTTATTTCCAGGTAAATAAGGCAATGACCATTTTAACCATAGAAATTCATTATTAAAAGGGGGATTTTTGTTCCATTCAAGTGTTGGCAACTTTCCCCCTATGTGGGAAAGTTATTTACCCATCTAAGAGATGGGTATCACTTTTCTGGGTAAGTGGTACCTAGGAAAATAAACTTTCCCTGATCCCCACATAAATCTGAAAAAAGACACATGGGATTCTTAGTCAATGAGAATCAAAATCCTATTGACCAACTTTTCCCCCTCTCAAAATCCCAAAAAAAAAGAACTCACCCTTTGTGTAATAGCTAAAGTTCAGGGAGTCTTTGTCACATATTAAAATATAGGGGGATTTTATCACTAATCCTATAGTATAGGGGGGTCCTTATAGTTTATTCTTATTTTTATCGAAAAAGTACGAACAGGCCCGATGCAGATTTTTTATTTTCACTATAGAGCTATAAACATTCAAAATGGCAATAAACATGCTCTATGCACCAACACCCGCCTGTGAATTGGCATCAATTCCAAGTTGGCACTTACCCCAACAATACTTTGAGCCTACAAATTCTGACCCTAGGCTGAATCTTCATTCTCACTATTTTTATTCATTGCCTGACGGATCTATTAAGGACTTTTCTAGGCATTTCCATCATATTTTGAGTTTTTGACTTACCCACTTTTAAAAAAGGGGAAAATCTATGATGCGGAAAAGATAGGATATGGAAAGAGTTTTGACCAATCAAAACCCACCCATGAATTTTGATAAATGACAATTGATTGGCTATCACCTTTATGATTCCAATTGACTGGTTAGAAGTTTTTCAAATATCATATCTTTTCCATATCATAGTCAAACCCTTAAAAAAAACAAATACGTGGAATATGTGAGACACGTTTAAACTCTTGCACAATACCTTACGAGTTATGAGAAACGGCCAGTTGGGGCATGTTTGGTCGTTCCGAAGATCAACAAAATGGGTTTATTAAAAATGCTAAACTATTTGTAGTTTTGTACAGTAATGGACTGATGGACCATGGTCCATGGGGCCCACAGGCTGCTTATTGCTGCGCGTACTACGCCATTAGCGTATTTTAGCAGGAAAGATTCTCATTTCAATTTTCAAGCATGTTTACTTTTCTCCTCCGGTACATATCTTTGCTCACCCCCGGCATCTGAATATAATCTGATCAGAGCTCTCCGTCATTCTTCTTCCTCGAAAATGGCCATGATTGCGACGGTAATTACGAAACTGACACGAATATGTTCTTGTAGCTTTTCTGGTTTTCATGGTGGTTGAATTCACGAACAGAGATGCAATTGGATTCATTGCTTTTACCGCAGACCAGCCTCTCAGGGTCTTCCCAGAGTCCCAGATCCCCTTCTACACAGCCCTTCTTATCAGTTTCTGTAACTGACCCTGCGAAATTGGGGAATGGCGTCCAATCTTATATCTCCTACCGAGTCATCACCAGGGTAATTCGTAATTTCGAGGATTATGTTTCATTCTTTCATCTTCTGCTTCATTATTTAATCTAGACTTCTATTCTAGGGCATGTGGATTCAAAATCCAATATTTCCGTGTTCTTCGATTATCGCGTTCTGAACAAGTACTGGTGTTTGACGAAAACATGATTCTCTATAAGACTAGCAAAACATGAGCGATTAGCCTGAACTGTGATAATGCTGATATTCCCTGAACTTGTGTTTGCTATAGAATTTCTTTTAGAGAATTTGGAGGTTTAAAGTCGAGATAAAAGAGCCTGAAGTTTGAAATTAAGAAAGTGAAGAAGAGAATTATTAGGTTGACAAGAGGCGTAATCTGAGCAGGGTTGGACCCTCAAAACAGCTGGTCCTATTCGATTGAATGAAACTTGGTTCTGGTGCATACATGTATCCTAGCAGTTAACTTGCTTGTTGGAGCTTGATGAATATCTATGAACTAGAAGGCGCATTAATATCAAGTACAATTGTATTGGTAGATAAAATTCTATCATGCACTGTATCCAAGAATACGTGGTTAATGTAGATAATCAAGCTCAATTCCCATATCAAGTGACTTAAATGGAAAATGGGAAAGTTGGTAAATTACATCACTATTTGCTTCTTTGATATGTCTTCACCTTTTGACCCTTCCAGCGGACTCTTGACTTTCTGTTGGAGTTTAAGATAACTTTTTTTTTTCCCTTTGAAAAGCTAGGAAATACAGTAGATAATGGGAATGAATGATATGTTCTACTGGATACCCTATGGGTAATTTGGGAGGAAAACAAGTGCAGGATCTTTTTAGACTAGACCACGCCCTTCAGATTATTATTGCTATTGGAGTCACATATTGAGTCAAGGTATTTGACATATTCCAAGGGATTTTGGTTGATTCAAATTTGACATTGGTTTCTTTTTGTCTGGGTCTATATCATATTCTTAAGATCAGTTCCTCTTGCTTCATTGTAGTTGAATACTGTTTAACCTAATCTAGTTGATTAGTATCAGTCTTACACTTGGTAGGGTTCAATTAGATAGTAGATTCTAGAGTTATTGTTCGATATGAGGTCAGCTCCCCCTATCTAGTGGAAATTTTCTGGCCATTATCAATTTAATTTTCCATTTCCATTTTGGGTTGGTATAGTCATAGGAGGTAAATATCTTAGTTGTCTTTCTTTTTTGAAAAATTCTTTAGAGAGTTATTACATTTGTATTTCCTTTTTTTAGGTCCTTGAAGAGGTCAGAAAAGGGGAAGTATTAGAGGGAGATGTTCTTGGATTTAATTTGATTAAACCTGACAGAATTTACAAGTGGTATCTTCCCTATCATGTTGTGCATGCATTGAAGTTTTGGATGACTTGCTGCTTTTTGGATTGCTTGTTTATTCAATGGATCCTCTTGCTTGTTGTTATTTATTGAGTGGGAGATAGCCATTGAAGCAGTTGCTTTGATTAACCCTTAGCTCAGTAATCCAGGTATTTGCTTGACGGTGTGCCATTGTTTGAAAGTTCTGAACCTTAAATTGGCTCACTAATTGTTTTGTATTCTGATGTATGATTAATTTCCCCTGCAAAATCTTTGAAATGATTAATTTCTCCTGCAACATCATATAAGTTTGTTCATCTTGGTGGGTACATACCCATCATAGAGATTAGGATATGCCCCTACTTCCCTACGTATGGTGAAGGTCAAGCCTCCCACTACTAAATGGGGATGGTTATGGGGGAAAATTGTCTACAGAGTTTTCTATCAGTTAATTGACCTAAAGCATATAGAGACAATCACACCTTTAGTTGTAATAAATTCCATGAAGGTTCATGCTTTGATGATTTGATCCAGTGTTTTAAAAGGTGTACCTAGGCATGTGGTAAGTACACCTTGTGAAATGTTAACCAATGAAAATTAAGTAGACCATGTGACATCTTTAACATGATTGGTTACTTTTTGATTTATTGTGTAGTTTCTGCATCGTAGTTGGGCTCTTATTTAAATAAAATTTTCAGTTTATTGTCCATCATATTTAGGTTATTGACGATTATTTATGCGTTAATTAATTAACTAACTTTGAATCCAAATTTGGTTTTCATTTTACACTTGTAGTGTAGTAGCGGTAAACTGGGTTTTATTAGTTACATACATGTTGCTTGTGGTTTGAAATGAGATGAATCATTTGTCTATATGTTTATGTTTTTTGCATATGTATTTTAAATTTCTTGAAAATTTTCAAGACACAGAAATACACTTATGATTTATTATAACATACATGATCCAATTCAATTCAACCTTCTCTATGATTTTCTTACCAAAAAAATTCACTATGATTTACAACATGCTTATTATTTTCGGAAAATTATAGAAATGATGCCTTTACACATGCAACTTGTATAACAAGATTCTTCATGTCTTTATAAAATAAGAAAGTAACATCTTTTGACTGAGTCCCTTCCAGATAGTTAGCACAGTTTAAATAGCATAATTCACATGGTTGTACTAATGGATTTTTTTTTCTGGAAATGTGAATAACATAAGTACCATTTCATATATCTGATGTAGGAGATTATCATGTCATCAATGATATCATCTCTGTAGTTGAGGATTTACCTTAAAGAAATTCTATTTCTCCTTTTATTTGTCATGTTTAGGGTCTTCTAGCTTCTATTCTCAGACATTAATTATGGAGTGTGGTTGAAGTTATGTAGTTTTTCATTTTAAGCATTTGAGGTTATATTTTATGGCAGACAAATTTGCCTGAATATCAAGGTCCTGAGAAGATTGTCATCCGGCGTTACAGTGACTTTATATGGTTGCATGACCGGCTTTTTGAGAAATATAAGGGCATATTTATTCCTCCTCTTCCAGAGAAAAATGCTGTAGGTAATAACACGATCTTTTCTTTACCAAAACAGTGTTTTAGTCCCTTTATGTACTAAAGTTTTTTTTCTCTATTTTCTTTTCAACAGTTGTCAACATAGTTGTGGTGCTGGGTTCTTCAGAAATTGTATAATATTTTTATACCTTTGATTAATGTGCTTATTTAATGATATATTAGTGTTGGTTGAAATATTTTGAATTTCTTGTGATCAATAACTAATATAGTTTATTTATATTAAGTAGGACAACAACAGAACAAGTAAATCACAGCTCCAAATGGGAAACAGGTCAGGAACTTAGTAATAGATGTCAAGAGCTTAAACTTTATAGCATAGGATGAAGAAAAGAAACTAAAGACAACAATGTCTTGATTTAAGGATGTTAGATTAACATTAATTCTATCTATTGGATGATTTTTATGTGTTGAAGCATCTTCTAAAGTGTCACAGTGATCAACATTTTCAAACCATCATCAACCCATATGCATATGGTCAAGTCAGTTAACCAGTGACCTGGACAGCTGACTGGTCCCTGTTTTTTGACAATTTTTACTGTTAACTAACGAATTTCCCAGTTGATCTTCTAAATTGTTTTACTTGTTACTGACAGCAGCCACTTTGTTCAAAAAGAAAATGCCAAGGTTAGGTCTTTATCCATTCCATCCTTCCTAAGACCCTAGATAGTTGGGACCAACATTGGGTAGTGACCTTTTATTTGTTTTACTTTTTGATGTCTCTGGAGCAGTAGAGCTGGCATTTTTCAAGTTTAGATTTATTTTGGAAAGGTTTCCTTTATCCTTACTTTCCTTGTTTTGCCGATTTTTGTCAATCTCATGGTCAATTCCCAACGAACTGGGGTTCCTTAGTAAACTGTCAAAAAACGTACAAAGAAATTGGAATTAGTGGTTCTACACTGTGTTCATGAAACCATCCTCCATTGCTTGATTTCCCAGTACTGTTTCAAGAATAAATTGTTTCAAGGCCTATAGATCAAAGATACTCATCAAGGGAAGAACTGCTGGCATTGCATCAAGGTTTAAAGCTGGAAAATTTTCTAAGTTTTAAGGATATCTTGGTGGAAGTTGACTCACATATAGTTGTAGGCCATCTGCTAAAAACAACCAAGGCCTGTGGGCAGTTCAGACACATTTTGTGGGAAGTAAGCAAGCTGGTGCTGGAACTAAGGGCACTTTTCTAACGGACACCAAGAGAGTCAAACTTTTTGGAAGATGATATAGTCAAACAAGGGGTTAATAGGAGTCAACTGTATTGGGGTGGTGACCGATTTGGAATCCATTATACATGTTTGTATAAATAAAAGGAAAGGGTGTAAATGGGAATGGTAGACAGGACCGCCTAGGGATGTTTGAGATACCTGTAACTCATTCCTTGTAAATACCAGACATTCTTTGTTGAAATTAATAAAGATGGCACTTATCTATCATATAAAAAATCATATTGGACACATGGGGTTAAGGAAAGACTGTTTCAACCTTTTTTTGGTAAGAAAGAGAAATCACAAACTAGAGCAAAATTAAATACAAACAAATAAACAAAGTCAACCAAACTCCACATTATGACACTCACTAGTCGCTACCAAAAGATGACACACCTGACAAATCCTTGCCTAATTGATCTAAGACCCAATCTGGTGGATAGGAATGCCAATCTCCTTGAGCCGTTTCTTTACCTGATCTTAAAACAAAAGAGAACTTAATATCTAAACCGACCAAAGAGTGAGTGAGGTCTTGGACCAAGAAGAAAGAGTCTTTTGGACATTCAAAAAACATTTCTTGCAAGGCCAGAGATTATCTGAAGGCAATCTAATTCTATGATCAGCTTGAAAACACCACATCTTTTTGTTAACAACACGCCTTCCACAGTGGCTATTACTTCTGCTTAAAAAGCCGATGACACTGATGATTTGCCACAAGAGAGCACTACAAAGGATCACAGCATATGATGACAGCACTGAAAGACAAGATGCTATCTCCCAAAATAAAATCAATGTTTAATTTAAACCAGCCTTGGTCTGGGGGGAGGGGGGTCCAACTCCTGTTGAAATTATTTGCAGCTTGAGGTCTGGGTTTCCCCAGAGAACCCAACCTCAAATTAAAAACCATCACTCGGTCCTGAGTCAACCTGTTTAATCACTCTGGCAAGCAACAAATTATGGAAATAAGGTACTGCAATTTCACAGCAGATGGCGTTGGGATTTATTCTGTATGTTCTTGGTCTTGCTATTGTAGTAGTGATGGTTTTCTTGTCAGGCTAGGATATGATATTTTCAACTCTTTATGTACTATTTTTTAATCTTTCTATTCTTTATCTCTCTTTTTATCATTCTTAATGAAAACTTTGTCTATTATCAATGAAAAAAATAATCCTATCTTAAATTTCTCTCCTTTTGTCCACATATAAAACTGTATACTGGTTGGATGTGCCATTAATTGCAGTAGGAATGCTTTTGAAGCATTTGATATATTCCGTTCCACTAATTATTGACTTTGATTTCCTTGATATGCAGAGAAATTCCGCTTCAGTGCTGAGTTCATTGAGATGAGGCGTCAAGCACTGGATATATTTGTGAACCGGATTGCTTTGCATCCACAGCTCCAGCAAAGTGAGGATTTGAAGACCTTCTTGCAAGCAGATGAAGAGGTGAAGTGTCAGTGCTGTATGCCTTAAGTAGGAAAACCTTGTTCAACTTCCCATTATGTTGGGAAGCATAAAAAATTATAATTGTCAGAGTATCCTTTTAAAAAAGGAACCCAATTGGTGCAGTACAAGTGGGTCTTAAACATTTGAGCCTTATGCCCATGGCAATAGGGTTTTCTTACTGTTTATGGCCCAATATTTTAGTGAGTTCTATTCTTGTAGTCTCACTATCCACAACCCAGGATTGAAGTATATTTATTCATCAATACAGTACATTACTTTTCAAACAGAAAAAAAAAATGATCCACCACAAGAAGCCAATAGTGGAACAATTTAAGAGAGAATATTCTAGGAAGATGCAAGGAAGATATTGTTTCTTGTCTCTATTAAAAAGTTGTATTCTATTTATTTTTAAATTTAGTGGAGAATGATGTTCTTAATGAATTTTTTTTTTCTAAAATTCTTGGAATTTGTGCATTGAGAATGATTCTTGTGGAAGTGGAAACTCCAGTAATCTCATGCCTATGCATGTGCATATTTCTCTCTCTTTCTTGTATCTCATTTCTGTAAAATTCATCAAGGTGCTGCACAAACCCTTTCCTCAGGAATCATCATCATCATCATCCAAGCCTTATCCCAACTACATGGGGTTGGCTACGTGAACCCTTTTTCACTAACCCATTCCATTTCAAACCATATTCACTGTTAAATTATTAGTGCTTAAATCGTTTATTACTACTACCCATGTCCTCGTTGGTCTACTCCTAGCTCTTGTAGCCCCTTCCACTTGTAACAATCACTTATAACCAGAACTGTTGGTGGTCTTTTATGCACGTGACGAAACCATCTTAGCCTACTCTCTCTCTCTCTCTCATTTTATCACTTATTGGAACTACTACTAGGTTTCTATGGATGGCTTCATTCCTACTCCTATCCTTTCTAGTTTTTCCACTCATCGATCTTAGAATTCGCATTTCTGCTACACTCATCTTCTGAACATATTGTTTCTTGACTGCCCAATATTCTGCTCCATACAACATAGCTGGGCCTTACAACTGTTTTATAGAATTTTCCTTTTAATCTAGGTAGTATCCTCCTATCACACAAAGGTCCAGATGCCCCCCTCCATTTTGCCCTTACTCAGGAAGCATGTTGCACCATAATTTCATTGGAAAATCATCATTTTACATATTACCTAACCTTTACTGGACTATAATATGCATAATTTGATTCTGGTATTTATCTTCATGTGCAGACAATGGAGAGAGCCAGATCGCAAGAGACTGGTATATTTAAAAAGAAACCAGCTGATTTTATGCAAATTTTCAAGGTAGGTTGTGTTTGGTATTTAGGAAAGACACTTATTTTTTGATAAGTAAAAGGAAAATTTTTCTAAAGAAACAAAAACTGGATACAACCAAATAAATAGGTGTTAGGATAATACCCCAGAAGGACTCCCACCCAAACTGAGACAAAAACTCATAACACCCCAAAAATTTGCACTAATACATCAAAAGCAAATTTGCACTAATGAAGCTCAGTTAATCTTCAGTTTCTCCAAACTCTTCATGGCCTCCTTCCTCCTCCCAAATTTCTCCTCCAAGTGCACCAGCAGCCTTCCTCAAACTTTCTTCCTTCCTCTTCCTTTCAAAGGCTTCAAAGGTTTCCCAGCAAAACTCTCCCCTCCCAAAAAGAATTAAGCCCAGGGACTTGCCAATTTCCACCTCTCTATCAAATAACCTCTTCAAATCCACACTTCCTTTCCTATTCTCCTCCTCTTGCACCACATTGGCAGAAATCTCAAGGCTTTTATTTTCATCCAAGCTAACCTTCTTCAGTTCATCATCTTTGGAGTTTGCCAGATGAAACCCGTTCCCACCTCCAACCTGCAGAGATCACTTTTCCACTTGGGGGTTCTCATAACAAATATTTCTATTTTTTGCTTCTCTTCTTTCATATATTCTTTTGTATTTGTTGGTCAGCCCTGCTCTTACCAAACCATCTTTCAGTCTTGAAAAAACCTTTGTAACATGTACTATGTTAGACTTACTTGAAGCTCTGGGTTTTTTTTTTTTTTGGAACCACCGAAACATCACTCTATTCAGCTCAATCATTCTCCTTCCTCCTATTACCCAAATCAACACCCAGTCTTCCAATGACCACTTCAGAAGTTGAAGAACCAGAGCTGTTCCCCATCTTAACACCATGAAGCAGATTTTCGACAGGACTTACCTTTTTACCTTCTTCTCCTTCTATGTTGTCTCCCTCTTCCTTGTTCCCTTCCCCTTCCCTATTCTTAATCTCTCTGTTTGCCACCTCTTCCACTGCCTCCCCCCTAGCTCCATTCTCCTCCCCAACTCCCAACTCCAAATCCATTGAACTGCCCCCATTCAGAACTGTATCGAAGACCCTATTCTCCTGGCATAAGTCTGAAGGAGCAGAAGAGATCATACCTGGCTCACCACTGACAGAGTCAAAAGAGCTGCACGTATTCAACTTGGCAAGGGGAAAGTTCACAGGTCAGATCATTGAAACAAGCTTTTGGTGATTGGGAACTTTTAACATAAAGGAAGGAAAGTAACAAACACATAAATATGTGGAGCATAGGCCTACAAGGAATTTGAAATGAAATATTAATTAAGAATTTTTCTTTGGCTAATAATGTGCCTTGAAAAATCAAGAAGATAAAGAAACATGCTCAAATTGATATTGGAACAAATTGTCCTTGCATACATAGACCAAAAATTTTATGGTGATGTGCTTCAACCTCATTGACACCATCCAAGTAGAAGAGACCTAACACTTGAAGGAGTAGGTTTTTCAGCCAAATTTACCACTTGCACTGGACTTTATGATTCGTTTCTGAGGGGAACCTTGTCATATCCTGTCTACCTTGCTTGCTACCCTACTAAATGCAAAGATGCAATACCTGAAGATTTCTTCAGGTATAAAATTACATCTCCAATTATTGTAAATTGTACACCCCTTTTTTATAATACCTTTCCAGCCATAGTGAGACTTCCCCTCTTCCATCATTATTGGGCCATCAATCACATGCTGTATATTTTAATTTCCTCCACTAAAAGGCACTAGCTTTGACTATTAAGTTGCCTAATTGAAGTTTTTGAGGTCCAATTGAATGAAGATAATTCTTTTGGTAGGCAAGAAACAAGGTTCTCTTTCATATACTGTAGAATGAGATGGCACTGACACATCATTTTCCCCTCCTGCCCTTAAACTTTTGACAGGATGTACAGTCTAAAGTAAGTGATGTTGTTCTTGGAAAGGAAAAACCAGTAGAAGAATCAAATCCTGAATATGAGAAACTTAAAAATTACATCTTTGAGCTTGAAGAGGACTTGGCTGAGGCACAGAAACATGCTTTTCGTCTAGTAAAGAGGCATAAAGGTACTAAGAATCTAACTAATGTTGGTGACTTACTGAACCTTCTTCATCTGTTACAATTTATTGTTTTCTATTTTCCAATTTTTCCTTGTGGGTTTTCCTTCCCAGGTATCATACTGAAGTAACATATAAGATTTGCTCATCTTGTTGTGCTTAGAACTAGGGCAATCACTGTCAGACTTTGGGAAAGCAATCAAACTTTTGGGTGCATGTGAAGGAAATTCTCTTGGAAAGGCATTTTCTGAGCTTGGATCAAAGTCAGAAATGTTATCTATTAAGCTACAGAAGGAGGTAAGTTCACTTGTTCAACTTTTGGGGGTTCACATGATTCAGTAAATTGTTATTAATAATTAAGGCCATTACCTAATGTTGGTCCCAGTTATCCAGGATCTTGGGGTCGACTGTATATGGACCTTATGGCATTTTTGCACAAAAATGTTGCTGCTCATACTTGAACCCCATATTCTCACACTTGTCGGCCTAAGATTTAACCATTGTGTCAAGCAATGGCCCCTAAACCATGTTTTCTAATTTCTAGGTTATTATAGTTTTTCTTACATTCCTAAATCTATAAATGATGGTGTTACTGCCCTTGGACAATGATCTAGGCTCACAACCTGTTAATGAAGTTTGCGGAACCTTTAAAAGATTATGTTCGTGCAGTGCAGTCTATTAAGGTTGGTTGCTTCTCCTGTTTGAATTTTGAAACCATGCATCTACTATATTTGTGAAGTCAGTTTTTCCAGATCAGCTTAAAATTGTACTAACCAATTCAGCTGAAAAAATAGGACAAAGTATTGAAAGCCAGCAAACCATGAAAAGGGGATAGCTCAAAATGATAAAAGATTCTATAAAATCCTGTGAGGGTTCTGTATTTGTGTTTGTGGTTTGTTGTGGAAGCTTACACTTTGCTCCCATTTTCTGAGTAGGCCACAATGGCAGAGAGAGCAACCGCCTTCAAGCATCAATATGAACTGGCTGAAACAATTAAACTGAAGGAGATAAACCTGTATGATTTCACATAGACCTTCCATGTTTTTTGTGTTTTTTGAAAATTGCACTGAACTTGTGTATTGAATCTGGGCATTGATAGGCAAATCAAAAGCTTCCTTTAACTACTACTATTATTGTTTCTGGAAACCCAAACTCTTGTGGTATGATATGCAAAATTGCAGGATTTACTGATATCTTTTTTCCTTACGTTCCTTAAAGGATGTTACTGTAGCTACGTGTTTTACTACCATGAAATGATGAAATTCTCTGGTTCCTCTTTTGGTCTATTCTGATCTTCAATCTCTGCTACTGTCACTTAACTAGAAGTGATATTTTAGTAATTCTAATTGTTATTTGGAGTTTTTTTTTCCTTTTTGATAACTGGAGATTTTGTATTTATTGTTTGTTTGCAGTGATAAGCTGATGCTAATACGATCAGATAAGGTTGGAGAGGCTGAGATTGAATATAGGGAGGTAAGTTATCAGGTTCAGGCAACATGTAATCCCCTGATGAGCATGTAAAGATGTCTTGTTAGGTTAACGAATATTGGCTTTCTAATGCAGTTGAAGGTTGAAGGCGAGGAGGCAACAAAAAAATATGAGATGATTGTGCAGCTAATGAATGAAGAAATTGTACGTTTCCAAGAACAGAAAACATGGGACGTGGGCGTTGCCTTCCATGAACTTGCAAAGGGACAGGCGCAACTGGCAAATGAGATTGCGGATGCTTGGCGTAGTCTCCTCCCTAAGCTAGAAGTTTGTTCTTCCGCTCAAACATGAATATCCTGGGAAATTTCCTTCAAGACTCCCCCTAAAGGTCCCTCTTTCTTTGTAAAGGCAGGGTTCCATGAGTTTTTGTAAATCTTCTATGGGTTGTTGTAGAAATGCTGGTTATTCTTCTTTCTGTAACTTTACCAATTTCAAACATAATAAAGCTTTTGGTCCTTCCATCTGTTCTACGCCTTAAATCGACATATATCCCTCTTATCATCATCTATGCGAAATACGATTTTATCAATACAGGCGACTGACTCTCTGTTAATGGCCTGGTGAGTTGGTATGAGAGACACACCACAAGTTAGTTCTAGTTAAATGATCAATTGATCATGACAAGAGGCTACTAGCTCTCTAAACGCCCTCCCCTGAGCATTTTCCAACTAATCTAAATTCATGATTTAGCTAAAAGCCTAAAACTACTTTTTTTTGGTGATAATTAGTCTGAATTACCCAACAGGAATAGAAATGGCAACAGGGCGGGTTCTGGGTGGGGATCATCCTAATCTCTTAACCTCCATCTTCAATCTCTGATGGAGAAAACTTGCCCACTGGGGACCCAAATCTTTTCTTTAATTGTTTTGATAAAAAAAAAAGATTTAGTTAAAAGAAAGAAATAATTTAAAAGGGCAGATTTCTTAAAGTATAGAAATTGAAATTTGTAGAATATATGTAGTGCCATTACTGTAATTATATATTATTGCAGTAACTAATAAGGGTAGGGCCTTGGGGCAGGGTTGTCCCCAATCCCGCCAGAGCAGTCCTCACAGTGATTTCATAGTTGCATCCCACCCTATTGGAAATATCTCCCCATGAAGAGCAGATCCGGATTGGGAAAATTACGATGGCTGACCAGGGATAGGTCAGGGATCTGTTCACCGTCTCATCCGAATGAGCACTGATCTGCCTAAATTTTCTGGGCCAGTGTTGGGTTGTTGGCCTTGGAAAACACCCTTCTCCTTTTTTTTGTGTCCACTCCTGCAACCAGGATGACAGATTACTGATGATTGATCATCATCTCAAGAAATAAAGGTACAAGAGTGGCAACATGGCTTAGACTTTCAGCCCTCGTTTTTTCAAAAAAATATTATTCCTATTTTGCCCTGATCTCATTCATCTTTTGGACATGAAAACTGTTCGAGATGGTTTTGGTAATTTTTAGAAAAATAAATAAGGGTAAATTACACCAACATCCCCTGCTTTCAAAAACGCTCACTGACTTCTCTCATTTTTTGTGAAAATGTTTTTTTATTTTTTACCAGTGTAAGAATATGGATTAGAGAGTTCAAGTTTAAGAAGGGTCATTTCAAATTTCAAAGTATCAATACATATCCCTTGTATCGAACGTATTTTTTGCTCAATGATACATTATTTAATTTTTTCTGAATAATTAAATAACATAAAATGGATTCTTGTGAAAACTAATCAGGAATCAGAACCGCTTTAGTCACCGGTTTCTGGGTCAGCATTTCGACCATCCAATTCAAATGGACGGCCTGTTCCAATTTTAAAAGATAAAATTAAAAAAATTAAAAATAAAAATGACCAAAAACTGTTATCCTAGTTGAACAGATCCACAGTTCCACTGTTCAGGTCAGTAAATTGCTGACCAAATTGATGATTTTTTGTCAAAGAACCAATTAGAGGTGACACGGAACCAGTTGTCTGAATGATTCCTACACCAAAATGATCCCACTTTCTGGATCAAGGATGGTTTCATAACACTGATATCGATACACCCCTTTTGGCATATCCTATGTATACATACTTTCAACCGTGGCCCACTTAGCGATCATTGTTTTATTTGGTGGAGGAATAGTATTAGTCAACCTAAATTGGGTTGCATAAACAAAATTGGAAATGAGCAAATTTTTAACCAAATGGACTAAGGGATTTTCTTTTTTTTTTTTTTTTTTGTATTTGAGTTTTTTTTGTCAATGAAGGTAAAGTTAATATATTTCAGAAAATAGAGGTCAGCGAGTTTTTTGAAAACGTAGGGGAAGTTAGTAGAGCTTACATTTTCGGTTGTCTCATTTCTCTGACCATATTGACATTACAATTCGAAGCATACGCAATTTCCCTCTTCTTTTTAAATTTAAATCTTATTAATATCAATTTTAATTAAGTCTTAAAGTTTGAGACGTCACTAAATGTTAATATAATTTAATTAAATGCTCATTTAAGTTACCTTTGATTACAGTATTTAATATATCCTTAAATGTTATTTAAGTGAAATGGTTTATTAAAAATCGACAAACCAAAAATAACAAGTTTCAAACCCAAGTTATTTGAGTATAACAATAATTAATTAACCATTATGCCAACCTTACTTACTTATTAGAATGGCATGTTTTTTATACTTAAAGTAATTTTTCCCAACCAATGCTATAAATTTGATTATTAATATTTTATATAATAATAAGATGAATACAAGTTATATTTATTTATTAAAAATTAAGGTATATATTAACTTGTATACATAATAAATATTATCTAAATCTATATATAAATACACATTTTAGTTCTTTTATTATTTTTCAATGATTACTAATTATATCCTGATACTTTATATAAATCATTAAAGAATGGTTTTTATGTTTAAATAAATTAATTATACTCACATAAAACTCATTTTTATTATTGTTCATATTTTTAAGGATTTCTTTTTTTTGGATTTTCTTAGTGTATCCATACTTTCAACCTTGTTTTCATTAATGAAATGCGATAACAATCCTAAGATGACAGAGGAGGTCAAAAGACTCAAAACCACTTTTCAGTAGAGATATTTTTGAATTTGTGTATTTTTTATTTTATATAATAAGCGTAGTTTATTATTGTATATATTATATACAGGATTCAGCCTTAGGTGGCATTTGATAAATATGAGGATCTGTTTGATCCACAATCGGAATCAGAATGATTTATTCCCTTCACGAGTGTGCATTAGACTGAAATCAAAATCTGAATTGGAATTGGCTAGGATAGATTCTCATTTCCAAATCCCTCAAATTCTTCATCCAGTTAACTATCCTAGAATCTCCTTCCACCACCACTAAGAAATGTTCAGAAACACGATGAACCTCATACACGTCAGCAAGGTTTGAATTAGGGGTGTCAATTGGACTGGATTTGGTCCAATCTGATCCAGTCCAATGTGAGTCCATTATAAATGAACCACGTCCAATTCAATCCAATGAATATTTTGGACCAATTTAGATCAGTCCAATTCAATGTCTGGACCGTCCAGTCTGTTCAAATTCATTGACTTAAGTTGGTTTCAACCCAAACCCAGTCCATTGACACATATATTCTTATCTTATATCAATAGACCAGATATTGGCTTAACCTAACCCAATTCAATATAAATTTGTTATGGACGGACCAGGTCCAATCCAATCTAATAAATATCCACTCCAATATGTCTTATTGATTCATCTAATCTGTTCAAATTGATTTTGAACTGAACGGTCCATTAACGCACTTAGCCTGAATCTTTCTCCTCCATTATCCTGACCGTCCTCCGAATTGACTGATCCTCCCCCTCTATAAAAAGTCTTAATTCATAACTTTTTCCCAGCTCTATTTTATTACTTTGAAGATAGTATGGATCAAGGGCATACGAGCTAAATGAGCGAGCGTAATATAAAGGGAATCAATTTGCTTGACCCTTGTCCATGAGAACTCATGAAACTGTGAAATTACAGTGGCTGACTGAATTTCATTGCTGCCAAGACGCCGGGAAAATTAAACTCCGAACACAATTAATAGTAATCGATATTATGGTAAGATATACAAGACAGTTTGGCCGAGTGGTCTAAGGCGCCAGATTTAGGCTCTGATTCGAAAGGGCATGGGTTCAAATCCCATAGCTGTCAGTGATTTAGTTTTTGTTTGGATGATTAATTACTTAAATAAATGCTATTTTTGAAACCGGGCCGATATTAAATTATTAATTGAATCTTATTTTGTTATCGTTAACTCCAATTATATACAAAGGGGGTTCCACTATGATGCCAGAAAATTTTACAATCAATCAATCGGTATCATAAAAGTCGGTTGGGCTTTCAGCGAACCTCATCGGGTTGGAACGTGATCCAATTTCTTGGCCAAATCCTTTTTTCCAAAATCAGATAATTTTAAAGATATCATAGATTTTTTTTTTTTTTTTACAGAAGTTATAATATAGAGAAGGCTTAAAAATTATTTTTCGATGGGCTACACAACCGGGGGATCATCCCCAAACCCACAAAGCCTCCCAACCCTAGTGCAAACCGGATTTGATAGGTGTTTGAGATCGATGTTATTTTCTGAGAAAATGGCGTCATGTAGGTGCAACATCAGAAAAACTAGTGCTTCAGAAAACAGCATCTTATTTGGTATCGTTTTTTCATAAAAAGCGTTGCTTCAGATCACACCTTGGGAACCGGATAAGTGTGGTCTGAAGTAATGCCAAATTTGACGTTTTCTCATAAAAAAGCTTGTTGCTGCCAATGGTGTAATGATGTGGTGTCAACGTGGCATCATCTTGGACGTTGGATAATAATATGGCCAATGCTGAAAATGGTTCTACAGCACTGGTACCAAACAAAACCAATGTTGTTTTCCCAAAAAACAGCCTATGTGATAGCATTGCTTCTAAACAAAAAATAAGCACCATTTTCGAGAAAATGATGCGTACAACTCACACATGCCTACCACCGTTTTTATGAAAAAACAGTGGTATTCCCGGCACCGATGCCAAACACCTACCTTATGTCTCTGCTACAACCAACAAGAGACCTTACCAACCAACCGACACTTTGGCATAGGATGTTAAAACTAAATTAAAAAAATATACTTACAATTTATTGTTGTTTGCACAACAGGAAAGAAAAAAAAATAGAGAGAAAATTTTGAATATCTTAAAAATCCTTGTTACAAATATTGGTATAAATAAATCACCTTCCAAAAATTCATGAAAACAATTTTTGAATTGATATGAATAAAATTTTCAAATTTTATTGATACAAATAAACTAATTAAAAAAAATGAACTTATGAATAATTAATTACTAAAAATATGAAAAAATCAGTAATTTAGATTTTTTAAAAGTACCTTTCAGTAAATTAAATTACCAAAAACATGAAAATTAGTTTATGGAAATCACAAAATTAAAAATTCCCAATAAATACCAAAAATCAATGTAATTTACAATAAATTATTAATATTAAAATTCCCCGATAATTTTTCATTTTAATAATTACCAAAAACCAATGTAAATTACTAGTAATTGATTATGGAAATTATTAAAAGTTTCCAATTTAATAATTTTCAGAAAATATTAAATTTTATAAATACTTATGGTAATTAGTAGTTAAAATTTTCCACTTTAATTTTTAACAATTTTCAAAAACCAATGTAAAATTTTTATTACTAAAATTAAATTTAAAAATCAATATTTTTCTGAAATTACCTAAAATTTGCTGAAAATTATTATTTTTAATTTTAATGATAAATATTTTTCTTTAAATTACTGAAAATTTTATGAAATAACTATCAATTTTGGATAATACTAGTATAAAATTAATTTCATATAAATTAAAGAAAATTGATAGTTATAATTTGGATATATTGATAGTTATAAATTGATAGTTATAAATTTGAAACTATCAATGTTTGAAATAACTATCAATTGATAATACTAGTATAAAATAAATTAAAGAAAATTGATAGTTATAAATTTTATGAAATAACTATCAATGTTTGAAATAACTATCAATAACTATTGATATAAATAAATTAATTTTCAAACATTTATGTATTTTATGAATAATTAATTAATAAAATATCAAAATAAATTAATATTTTCATTATTTTAATTATCTTATATGTTTAATGTTTGAGAAGTTTCCAACTTTGTTATAGCGTTGAAATGGGAGGTAGGGCGACAACACTAGAGGTTAAGAGCCAAATAATGTGGCAAAATGAGGGGCTTGGGTAGGGTGAAGGTAAATCCGTATTGAATTCGGATTAATGTATTTAGTTTTCATTATTTTAAAATTAAATTTAAATAGAGTTTAAATTAATAAGTTTTACTTTTATTAAATTTTAATTTACATAGTAAATTGTTATTTAAACTTTTAATCTTGTTAGAATTTGTTATTAAAAATTAAATATAATATTATTGTAATTAATTTTAATAATTATTATGTTAAAATTAAAAATAGTAATTTATTTTGAATTTTATACTATGTTAATCATTTTAAATTAAAATTATTGCAGTACAATCTAAAATTATTAATTTATTGTAATTAATTATTAATTTTATTTTTCAATGACGATATGAAAAATATTGTGTATAATTATAATAACTTTTAGTTATTAAATTTTATTCTTTTATTATTTATCTTATTATATTTATTTTATTTTTATTAGTCTTTTAGATATTTTTAACTCATCTTATTAGTATTTTAGATAGTGAAAGAAATATAAGGGTTGGGTCGTTTATTGTGAGATAGGTTGGGAGATGTTTTATGAGGAAGTTTTAGGTGAGGGAGATAGTTTAGGAGAACTTTTAGGAGAGGAGATAATTTAGTTGGTTGAAAACTTGTGTGTGTGTGTGTGTGAGGGATAGAGAGAGAGAGAGAGAGAAAGAGAGAGAGAGAGAGAGAGATTTTAAAATACTCCATGTAGAGACCTTTTAAAGAAGGGAAAATCTATGAATCGGAAAAGATATGGTATGGAAATAAAATTAAATTCTGGGTTGACCCTTGGATTGATGAAAAACCTCTCTCGGAAGAAATAATTCAGAACCCTATTGAAAATATATAGGAACATTCTTGTAGGGGATTTGATTAACCAAGAGAGACGATAATGGAATAGAGTGGGTTGAATCAAAATTAATTTTGATGCCTCCTGTAATTAGGGGTGAGTATTCGGTTAAAAACTGAATCGAACAAATTGAATTTTTAAAAATCAAAATAAAAAATAAAGACCGAACTGAAACCTAATTATAAGAAAAACTAAAGCAGAAATTTTTTATTTAATTTTTGGTTATTTTGGTTAAAACCGAATTCATTAACATATATAAAATATTTTATATTATAACATATAATATATATTATGAAACTGAATTTCATTATAATATACTATATATAATATATTAATATATAAATATTTAGCAAATTATATGTTATATATTATATATTACATATTATATAATGAATTTTGGTTAATTCAATTTTTTGGTTAACCAAATTTTTAATTCTGAAAACCGAAAATTTTTTGTTTGTTTTTTCAGTTTTAACCGAATAATGCTCACCCCTACGTGTAACATGGATAAAATGTGCTCGGTTGCAACTATTGTTTAAGACTTTACGGGGAGGGTTTTGGATTATAAACACTATAAATTAGGAAAAGGGCAATTTTCTTAAACTACTCTTATGGTTTAGTTAATTGACTAAGTGTACTCTTACTATTTGAAAATTGACTAACACTACCCTTACTGTTTCTGACAATTGACTGATACTTCCCTAACCATTAACACCCATTAATAAAAAGACAAAAAGACTGTTTTACCCTTTATTCTTTATCAGATTTTCAAAATAAAACAACTTAAACATGCAACAAGAATCCCATGCTGTGTTGGAGCCCAATCAAAACTAAAATTACAGAATAATATACTGAAAGACCAAAGAACAGAGAGGGAGGTCTGAGAGCAGAGGTTGAGTGAGACCGGAGAGCAGAGGTTGAGAGAGAGACCTAAGAGAGACAGAGGCAGAGGGGGAGGTCTAAGAAGAAGGCTTGAAAGCATGACTTTTGATGATGCTCCAGGAGAGGACGATTGAAGTAGGTGACCGTGGGAAGGTACGTTTGTTAACTATAACCTTAGGAGCTCGTGTGGAACACCCCACAAGCAACGGATGAGAGCTGGCCACGTGCGAACAAATAAGCTCTGTAACCTCTCTCTCTATCTCGGTCTTGGTTTAGTCCTTTGTCAATTCGTCGATCTACTTATTGTGCCAGTAGTTTCTAAGAAACAGCAGTCTATTTTGATCAATTTTTATTGCGATCCGGATCTATTTACTTGTTGTAGACTGTTTAGGAAGGTTTAGCAGATAATTTTGGCTTTGGATGGTCGTAAGAATGGATAGTGTTGGGGTCATGGCTGATTTGACCCAGAGAGATGCGTCACCGCCTAGTCATCGCCCGACCACGTCGGCATAGCCCTGCCGAGCTATGTTACTACCATGGTCCTCCGCCTTATCCCTCCAACCATGTCAGCTATACGCTACGCGGATAAGACCGACCACGGATAAGGGTGGGAAGACAACTCCACCGAGGAATAGGACTCTACTCTGGTAACCTTAGTGGAGGGCTCTATCCTAATTATCCCAGAACCCTAATCCAACCAAACCACCGACTATAAAAAGGTACTCCATGCTCAAGGTAAGGGATCCCAACTTCTAGCGCCTATACTATTACTTTGCTCGGACCAACACCCTTATTGCTCAGCCCGACCATTCGGAGCATCGGAGTGACTACCTGGGGACAACTCCTCGGGCCTCTAACTTCTCTTGATCGCAGGTTACATAGCGCGGCACCACCCAGTCAGCAAGGATTATCTGGTTGCTCTCCTCAATTCGTGCACAACCTTGGATTGAGCAGCATCAGATTGGTGCCGTCTGTGGGAATTGCACAAAAAGCCTTCCCGAAAACAAAAACCCTTTGCTACGCAGCCTCAAAACTGATCAAGATGCCTAAAAATCAGCCTGAATGATCGGTAGGCCATTCCCCATCTTAGGAGAACCGACATCACAGCTCCTTGCATCAGGAAGCCCTGCAGCCCTCAACCGCAGTGGATCCAGTGCAATTCTAAGCTATGCAAGAGAAGATCGACAAGATCTTCGAGTTCATGCAGGCAGTGGAGACTGTTGTGTTGCCCAACTAGACCGTCCCCCCTCACGCCCCGACATGCACGAAGGATGATCCTCAGAATGAGGACCCCAAAGTATGTCGGCTGGATGTGAAGGGAGCGCAATACAAGTGAGAAAAGCAGGACATGACCCAAAGGCCCACCTCTACTACCCAGTCCCACGAGCAGGATTACCACAGCCAGACGTGCCAGTCAGCTCGGATCCCCGCCAAAGAGAGGCTCGGCAAGAGGACACCGCCCTTCGTGGTCTTCGTTGCCGAATCAAGCTCAATAAAGGACCATCCTGTGTGACCCAAGAAGGAGAAGACCACCCACACTACGGCCCCAGATGACAAATATGTCGAGATCAAAGAGCTTCGGCAGCATTTAGATGAACTAGAATGCACTCAGACTCACAAGAGCATGACGCCCGCCGTGGACCAGCCGGCGCGGGTCGCCACACATACCGCCAAAGAGCCGCCCTTCGTCCAAGACATCATTGACAAGATGCCCCCGCTGGATGGCAAGCCCCCCAATTCAACAAATATGATGGGAACACCGACCCTTTCGACCACGTCGTGGCACTCAAAGCTCAAATGATGTTGCATGGCACGTCGGAAGGGCTGATGTGCAAATCCCTTGTAGCCACCCTGCAAGGTCTAGCTTTGGTGTGGTACTCATCTCTGCCGCGACGCTCCATAATGATATGGAACTAGCTGGAGGCCCAGTTTCTAACGCAATTCACCGCTAGCTAGAAGCATTGGAAAACTTCGTCCAGCCTCATGCAAATCCGACAAAGGAAGGCGGAGTCCCTCAGAGATTACCTGGCGAGGTTCAACATGGAAGCACTCCAGGTCAGGGACTTGAACCAGTCAGTGGTAATTACAGCCATACAGCACGGGCACCGCCCTTCCCCGTTCAACTTCTCCATCTCCAAAAATCCCCCTCAGATGCTAGTGGCACTAATGAGCCATGCGCAAAAGTATATCAGCGTTGAAGAGGCTCGGGCGCAGTTCAAAGACGAAGATGAGAAGCCTGACAAGAAGAGGAGAGATACCAACGAGCAAAAGTTTGAAAGGTCGGACAGAGATCACAAGAGACAGGATCACCGACTAGACCACAGACCTCAGACTCCTCCACTGACCTACCGGAATTTCACGCCACTCAATATTCCGCAATCTAAAATTCTGATGCAAATTCATGACCGCAACTACGTCAGGTGGCCCGAGAAGATGAAGACGCAAAGTAACAAGAGGAACAGAGACAAATATTGTGAGTTCCACAAGGACCATGGCCATGACATGGAGAACTATTTTGACCTGCGCAACCATATTGAAGATCTGATCAGGCGTGGTTACCTCAGCAGCTTCATCGACAGAAGTGAGAAGCTAGCCCAAGAGAAGAGGAGAACGGATGAAGATCGACAACCGCCGCCCTGAGGCCCCCCATCCGCCGTTATCCATGTCATATTAGGAGGAACCACCATCAAAGGGGAGAGTAGCTCGGGTCGAAAGAGATATGCTCGACTCTGGAAGATCGACGACTGGGGTTACAGGAAGAAGCACAGCACATCTATCACCTTCACTGACGATGACCTTCGAGGGGTCCAGACACCGCACGACGACACCGTGGTCATCACGACTGAAGTGGCTAACTTTAAGTTGTGACGGGTCCTAGTCAACACGGGGAGCTCTGCCGATGTATTGTTCAAAGATGTATTCGAAAAGCTCGGCATCGACGGAGAGTGGCTCATGCCAGTCAACACTCACTTGATGGAATTCTCGGGAGAGTCCCTCTTGCCCACTGGGAGAATAACTCTTCCCCTCTTGATCGAAGACGGTGACATCACTACGACAACCATGGTAGACTTCATCGTGGTGTGTTGCCCCTCCTCTTACAACGTGATCCTCGGCAGGTCGACCCTCAACGCCCTACAAGCCGCAATCTCGACATACCACATCGCCATGAAATTTCCAACCAAGTACGGCATAGGGGTGCCACGTAGAGACCAAAGAATAGCGCAGCACTGTTATTAGCTCTCCTTCCAAGGACCATGTCCAACCGCCAAGACATTGATGGCGGAGGCTTATGACTTACGCGACGAGGTAAAGGCACAAAGGGGCCAACCCATGGAAGACCTCGTCTAGGTCCCCCTCTCTGAAGAAGATACCGAAAAGACAGTCAAAGTCAGCTCCCTACTAGACAACCACCTCCGAGAAGAACTCGTGCAACTACTAAGGAACAACGCCTACGTATTCACTTGGTCAGTAGCGATCATGCTTGGGATCGACCCTGAAGTTATCGCACATCGGTTGAATATCGACCCCCGCTACCGACCTGTGAAGCAGAAAAAGAGGAACTTCACCATAGAGCGGTTGCAAGTGATCGCCGATGAAGTACAAAACTGCTCAATGTCGGCTTTATTCGGGAAGTCAAGTACCAATTGGTTAGCCAATGTAGTAATGGTGAAGAAGGCCAATGGAAAGTGGAGAATCTGCATCGAATTCACCGACCTAAATAAGGCCTGCCCTAAAGACAGCTTTGACCAACTCGTCGATGCAATAGTGGGGCATGAGCTACTGAGCTTCATGGATGCCTTCTCGAGTTACAACCAAATCCGGATGCACCCGAATGACCAGGATCGGACATCTTTTATCACCGACCGTGGCTTGTACTGCTACAGGGTAATGCCCTTCAACCTCAAGAATGCCGATGCCACTTATCAGTGGCTAGTGAATGAGGTATTCAAATAACAACTCGACTAGAATGTAAAGGCGTATGTCAATGATATGCTCGCGAATAGCAAGAAGGCTGAGCAACACTTGGCCGAACTTCGTGAAGTCTTCGACACCCTCAAAAAATACAATATGAAGCTAAACTCAACCAATTGCGCTTTTGGGGTCGACTCCGGCGAGTTCCTAGGGTTCATGGTAACACAGAGAGGGATCGAAGTGAATCCGGAGAAGATAAAGGAAATCTTTGGCCTGCCATCTCCCCGGACCCATAAAGAGGTGCAACGACTCACCAGGAGAATAGCCGCCCTTAGCAGATTCATGTCCAAATCCGCGGATCGACGTCTTCCTTTCTTGAAAGCCCTTAAGTGGCCAAAAGATTTTCATTGGACCGAAGAATGTGAGCAGTCTTTCCAGGAGAGGAATTAGTACTTGAGCTCTCCGCCCCTCTTAACCAAGCTATTGCCTTGGACCTCGGGGCTCGAAGAATCGAGGCCTTCAGTGACTTGCAACTAGTGGTCAATCAAATCCACGGCTAGTTCGAGGCTCAGACTCCCTCCATGGCGAGTTACCTACAAAAGGTGTAGGAACTCATTCAACAACTCAAACATTTCAATATTCAGCAGATCCCTCGAGTTGAGAACACCCGAGCTGACACCTTCTCAAAGTTAGCCAGCACGCTGCAAACCGACTTTGACTTAGTTGTCTGACTGGATACACTAGCTCGGCCAAGCATCGCACCAACGACCCTTCTCATCCTCCTAGTACAGCATGACCCATCTTTGATGGACCCCATAATCGAGTATCTTTGAGAAGGCGTTCTCCTAGAAGACCAAGCAGAAGTGAAGAAGCTCCAACACAGAGTGACTCGGTACTGCCTAATATAGGGCCAACTCTACTGTCGTTCCCACACTCTCCCATACCTGAAGTGTCTCCCCTCTACCAAAGCAGATTACGTCCTCAAGGAGATACATGAGAGCATTTGCGAAGATCACCCCGGCGTGCGCACATTAGCCCATAAGGCACTCCAACAGGGCTAATTTTGGCTGACGATGAAGCAGGATGCCACCCAATTAGTTCAAAAGTGCGACAGTTGCCAGTGGCACTCCAATCCCTATCACCAACCTGCGGCCCCTCTGAATCCGATCACCAGCCCGTGGTCGTTCGTCCATGGGGAATGGACATCCTCGGCCCCTTTCCCACTACGGTTGCGCAGAAGGAATTCCTTCTCGTAGCAGTGGACTACTTTACGAAGTGGTTGCATGCTCATCATGGACAATGAGACACAAATCACTGACAAGAAGTTCAAGGCCCTTTGTGTCGACCTAAGGATCAATCATCGGACTACCACAGTGCACCGACCCCAAAGTAATGGATAGACCGAGGTAACCAACCGAACCCTACTACAGGGCTTGAAAACGCGCCTAGATCAAGCCAAGGGAAGGTGGGTTGAGGAGCTACCAAGCATTTTATAGGCATAAAGGACGACCCCATGGACCGCCACCGAAGAGGCCCCTTTTAGCCTGGCCTAAGGGGTCGAGGTCATAGTCCCCGTGGAGATAGGTTTCCCAACTCTCCGAACCGAGCTATTCAACGAGGGGTAGAATGATGAAGATCTACGCGTGGAGTTGGACCTAGTAAAGGAAGCCCGAGACCGGGCACATGTAAGAATGGCCACACAACAGCAAAGGATGGCAAAGCACTACGACTCCAAAGTCAGAAGATGCGAATTCAAGAAAAATGACTTCTTCCTATGTAGAGTCATAGTCCCCGCACCCAGAGAAGGCATGCTTGGACCAAACTAGGAAGTGTCATACAGAGTCACCAGGGTCCTCGGACCAAGCACTTAAAAACTTGAAGACCTCGAAGACCAACCAATACCGAGAAGCTGGAACTCGAGAAATCTCGGGATGCATTACCAGTAAATCTACAAGCAATAAAAATCTCTTTTCTCAAGCTACATCTCTTACCTATACATGCTCACCGCACACACATGCACAGGCCAAGCTGCACTATGACCAAGTCGACTCTGCCAACCCCAGAGCAGTCGAGCCTATAACGCCCGGATCGGCAGCACATCGCCGACTAAACTACATGACTCATTTGACCACAACTGAGCCTAAACGTGGAGAAAGAACGCCCCCGCCCACCAAGGTCTGAGGGTGGTCATGAAACTCCGTACAACCATCGATTAACGGCTGAGCTAGCTGGGAAATAGCTAGCCCTAGAAAGGCCCCAAATGTTCTCAAGACCAGAAGCTGAGCATCCCAAGGCTGAGAGCTCGGGAACCGAAAGATCTCGGACAACTACACCTCGGTCAATAGAAGACTAGGGATGCTGAGGCATAGCCCGATTGGCCATGCCTCGACTAGCAAGAGAAAATGAAAGACCCCAGACAACTACATTGTAGTCAGCAGAAGACTGAGGAAGCCGAGGCATAGCCCGGTCGGCCAATCCTCGGTCAGCGAATGAAAATCATACAAGTAACAAGACGCCAAGGCATAGCTTAGCTCGGCATGCGCAAAAGCCCGATCGGGCATGCCTCGGCTAGAGAAAGAAAAAGTGCACAAGTAAAAATAGCAATAACAACAAAATGCACGTATACAGTCAACACAAAGAACAACTGATATTCAACTTAAGAAAGTCCATTACATCGTTTAAGGCTCGGCATACCAAGCCAATATAAAGAAGAAGAGCACGACAAAGACAGAGAAAGCATAACTTGGAAGAAATTACCACTCAATCCTCGGTGGCAGAGTCAGCAACCCCATCAACAGTTTCAGCCTCATTCCCGACCTCCTCATTGGCCTCCTCGATGGAACCCTGCGGAGTATCCGAATCTCAGGCTCCCCAGCCTTGCAACTCCCCGGCCAACTCCAAGTGGTGGCGAAGGATCCTTCATCGGAAGACATTGAATCCAGCCACGAAGGAAGCCTCAACATACTCATCCATGTGTAGTTGCATCTCCTCCGACGCCTTGTACTGGTTGACTGCCTCCTCGGTAGCCTTCTGCTTCAGCCTCTCCTGCTCTGCCATCAGCTCAGAGATCTCCTGTTTTAGCTTGCAGACAATGTTGGCCTACTCGGCCATCCGCACCTTAAGCTCAACCACCTCTCTCTCTAGCGCGGCCGACTGGGCCTTCTACCACAGATACTTGGGGTGTTCTCACTCGTACGTCGACCAAAGGTCCCACAGATGATCAACTAACGCAACCGCTACACAAGCATTTTGCAGAAGAAGAATGGTGACTGTTCAAAACAAAAAAAAAAAAAAAAACACACAAGGGGCAAGAAAGAAAGGAACTCAACTGTGCAACAGAGCGCAGAAGCGCACATTCCAAGGTTCCACTGAGCCATCGACATAGTCATGATTCCTTGCAGCAATTGCTCGATAACCCCACGCGTCTCCAAGTTGTTGTCAACACAAACCAACCACCGTGGCACGTGTAGGCCCGAGCTGCTGCCGCCCATTTCTATCCCTGGTGCACCAGTAGGACGGTAGACCCCTTCAGGATCAACTACGACAGCATCGTCCTCCTCGGCTTCTCATTGTCAAACCCTCGTGTGCCGATGGGATGCCCTATCCGCAAACCGTGGCTGGTCTACTGCCTCGGGCCGAACCTCAGGTTGTGCATCCGCTCACCCCTGCCTCTGCCGAAGTGCCCTCATCCGACAAACAATTTCCTCTTCGCTAGTCATCCTTATACCTGCAACACAGAATGCCTGAAAATGAGTAGAAAGCAAACAAGGGAACAGTGGTTCAGCAAGTAAACGGTGAAAGAAACAGACCGGCCACCCTCTCCATCAACCCGACGAGCATCAACATCTTTGAGCATGTGTATGTGATAACATCTATCTTATGGATCATGCTCAAGGTCGACCTCTCCTCCCAAGAAAGCGCCTTCCACTCAGGTTGCGGCACAGTTGTTATCGGCTCTCGTAGTTCGGCCAGAAAAGGGGGACCTCGGGAATGCGAACGAAGAAAAAGACTCCTTCCAGCGCTTAACAAAAGAAGGAGCCCCGACTAACAACCGAACATTCCGCCTACTGGAGAAATAATAGTAGCCCTGCTGGTGGTGTTTCAACTAAAGCATAAAGCTCACCATCCCCAAGGTCAACTCAATATTACAGACCGCACAATAGGACATGAGGCCGAGCAAGAACCTGAAGGAGTTCGACATCAATTACACCGACAACACCATATACCACCCTAATACCTCAGTGACCCCCTCGTTCAGCGGGAACCTTATCCCAGCCTCCAAGCTATGCTCGTACACACATACACACATATCTCACCGGGATGAGCGTCAGTGGCCATTTCGCCGGGCTGCGGACATCTCATCTGGAACTCCGTGGGGATGACGTACATAGCTCAGATCCGAGCCATATTCCTGGGTGCTAGGACACAGGGTGTGGTGCCAAACTAGTGACCTGCTTGCAGGGGGAGTTATGCCTCTGTCCTAGAGGGCCAGCCTCGGCCTCCTCAACTTCGATAGCCACAAAATCTCTCAGCTCAAGTTCATAGTTCAAGCCGTGAGAAGAGCAAGAACCGGAACTACTAGAGGACCTAGAAGAGGAAGAGGACCGACGAAATGAAAGAGACATATCAGGCAACCTTTAGAGCTAAGGAACAAAAACCACTAAGCAATTTGCGAGCTATCTGCCACTGAGCAATCTCCCGAGCAACCTGCCGAGCAATTCTCCGTGCAATGACTGTCGAATAGTACCAGCCACCTTCTTGCAAATGACACAGAGGAGAGGGTCCCCCCTTCTCATATAGCCACCACGAGCATAGACGATGAGAGATCAACGGTACAGATGAAGCACCTCTAACAACGCCTCAGAAGACTAATCGATGCGACCAATAATGCACACACAAAGCATCGGAAACCGAAGCGACGTCCTCAACAGGCAGTGGTTATGGCCATTAATTACGTCGGTTCGACCCTTAGTGTCAGTCCAACTACCGATGCGGAACAAGGCTACACGGTCACGTAATAGTCCGGTACTGACCTCAACCGAACCCCAGCGCTGAACAAGGCTATACGGCCACAGAATAGTTCGGCCAAGCATTCCCCCTCCTTGACCACGTCGGCATAGCCCTATCGAGCTATGTTACTACCATGGTCCTCTGCCCTATCCCTCCAACCATGTCAGCTACACACTACGCGGATAAGCCTGACCATGGATAAGGGTGGGAAGACAACTCTGCCGAGGAATAGGACTTTACTCCGATGACCTTGGTGAAGGGCTCTATCCCGATTATCCTAGAACCCTAATCCGACCAGGAGACGGACCCCTGGCTATAAGAAGGTACTCCATGCTCAAGGTAAGGGATCCCAACTTCTAGCGCCTATAGTGTTACTTTGCTCAGACCAGCACCCTCATTGCTCGGCCCGACCATTCGCCGCCCTCTCATTGACTTGAGCGTCGGAGTGTCTACCCGGGGACAACTCCTTGGGCCTCTGACTTCTCTTGATCGCACATTACATAGCATGGCACCGTCCTTGTAAGCTCGGCACCACCCAGTCTGCAAGGATTATCTGGTTGCTCTCCTCAGTTCGTGCACTACCTCGGTTTGAGCAACATTAGATAGTTTTTGTATGTTTTGGTTCTTTCTTTCTTTCCTTTCTCCTTCTTCTTTCTGTATTTGCCGCTCATGGGAATATGGGTAGGATGTTCTAAAGGAGGTCCCAACTCCCAATTCATGAACAAATAGCCATGGAAGCATAATCTATTCAATAGGTTAGATCTCGTGTTGCACTTTCTGGAGCTTCTGTTTTGAAAGGTGTAACCGAATTCACCAGCATTGGCCTTGAAACAGAAGGTAGCAAGCAGCAATTCCATCTGTGTCGCTAGTGAAAAAGAAGCAACAGAATCCTATACTTCATTTGAAATAGTGACTGAGTTTCGATGGAGCCGGAGGCGGAGGCGGAGGGGGAGGGGGAGGTCTTAGAAGAGAGAGAGAGTGGGGGCTCAGGTATGAGGGTAATATTGGGTTTTAAAAAAATTGTATAGGTCAAGTGGGGTCACATGTGCATAGATTGTGGCAGAGCATTAACGGACGTTAACAGTAAGGGAAAAATTAGTCAATTGTCAGAAACAATAAAGGTAGTGTTAGTCAATTTTTAAACAGTAAGGGTACAATTAATCAATTAGCTAAACCATAAGGATAGTTTAAGAAATTTACCCTTAAGAAAATCATCTATTAACCAAGTGGTGGTGTGGATACTTTGATATTTGGCTATGAATTTCAAAGAATTCCCTATCACCACCCGAGGAGATTCCAAGTTTGTCATTTCTTGCTTCAACAAAAGGTGGACCCCCTTGGAAACTTAAAAGCATCATATACAGTTGTTTGCAGAAGAAGGAAAATCTTGATGGAGTAGTTCATCTCTTCTACTTTGGATAAAAATTCAAAAAAAAAAAGAAAATTAGAAAAGGGATTTAAAACAAGGAGGCCCTCCGACGTGGGCCACTTTGCTTTATATATAGAATAGATTAGCCAAAAAAAGAAATAAATTAAGTGTCGTCCGATGGAAATATTAACAAATTGAACTGTTAGTTATTTATCAAGAGAGAGAGAGTGCTTGGGAGTGTTTAGTAGTGCTTTTTGCATACGTTCTTATTATTACATAAGTAATTTATGAGTGTTTGATGAAAAAGGTGCTTTTTTCAAATGAGGATATTATAAGTATTTCGGTAATTAGGTGATGGGCCACAAATGCAAAGAGCTCTTATTAAAATTTAGTTTGATCTTTTTCATAATTCAAAAAGGAATCAATGGAACTTTTTTTTTAACCAAACGCCCATTAAGCGCTTAAAAAAAGCACTTCCAATTAAACAATGGCTAATCGCTTAATTTTTCTCATGTCGTTTGAATCAGTTATAAATGTAAATATATACAACGTAAATACATACAAAATTTAAGGTTTTACACTCTATATATTTGCATTTATACTCCTTCCAAACTCAGCATTTCGTGCAAAGACATGTTTGTAATAAAGCTCTTCTCAAACAGTCAATAACAATACATGGAGTGAGCTGGCGTATGTTTGCGGCCGATTAAATTTCATTGCTGGCGTATGTTTGCGGCGAAAATTAAACTAAAAACATTAGTAATTATTAATATTAAACAAATGTATCTGCTGACAGTTTGGCCGAGTGGTCTAAGGCGCCAGATTTAGGCTCTGGTCCGAAAGGGCATGGGTTCAAATCCCATAGCTGTCATTGAATTCACTTTTTGGCTGACTAATTTATTAATTGAATCCTATTTTGAAGTTAGATCCATGAAATAGAGCTGTTATTTATCAAAAAAAAAAAAGAATATGGGCCGCGATTGAAACCCATAAGGTCACTTGCAAATTTCCCCAGTATCGGTGCAGTATAGAGGGTGACTTGAAACTAATTATTGATAATCTTAGGGCTCGTGTTGATCCTCCATGGAACGTCAGCAATGTAATTGTAGAGTGTCAAGATATGTGCTTGCTTCAGCATCAACAAATCCTGCAATCATGTAACCGAGAGAAGTTGTAATCTATAATTTATTCTTTTTTCTAGCAAAAAAAAAAAGATAAAATACAAAAACCTTTCCTAAAGTCTCTGACAATCATAAAAACTTCCCTTATAGTTTTATTTTAACAAATATTGATGGAGCGCAATCCGGCCGGTCTTAGCTGTCGACGAACTCGCCTCTGAGCTGGAGCGTCAGGGAGCCTGAAATGGGAAAGATGAGAGAACTCCAGGGGAAACCCAGTGTGTTAACTCCGAAGCTCAAGTCAATAATCTCTCAAAGTGTAGACCAGATAGCGCAAAGTTCGCATACCTTGTTCGTTGGGGGTAGGGGGCCTTTTATAATCACTTTGTGCACTCGCTTCGACGCCCTTGTCAGGTCAGGTATGATTACCCTTGCATCTGTCAACTCGGGCGTCGTCCTTTTTGTTGGGACAGAACCGTCACTGCCTTTTGTCGGAGCCATCTCTCTAACTGGAGATGGCGGTGTCAAGAGGCGGTGGCAGGTGGCCGTTTGGAGAGCGGCCGCCAAGCGTCAGATCCCAAGTCGGTCAGGTGCACCGCCCTCGGGTACGGACTTCCTCGGTGTCAGGCCTAGTACGGTTTTATTTGGTTTTGGTGCCCTGAGGGCAATGTGGAGTGGTGAGTGAGGCGAAGTCTTGAGTTCAGAGGTATGTATAGGGCAAGTCAGTTCGGCGAGGTATATCCCGAGCTGTTACAAGGCAGGCCAGTTCGGCGAAGTATGTCCCGAACTGTTACAAGGCAGGCCAGTTCGGCGAAATATGTCTCGAACTATTACAAGGCAGGCCAGTTCGGCGAAGTATGTCCCGAACTATTGCAAGGCAGGCCAGTTCGGATTACTTGTTTGGGGCAAGGGTGAGTTCGGGCCCCTAGTAGGGAGTTCTGACCGCTGGTTTCTCCCCTTGTGCTCGCACCGTAGGCTTGCTTTTGTGCCGAGTTGTTGCCTTTGCCACGTGTCGCATAACTGTGAGGTCGGGCCAAATCTTCCTTCATCAAATACCTCCCCTGAACTTTTGAAAAACTCAACAAAAACTTCCCTTTTGTCATCGTCCCAACAGAAAATGTTAGACTGATGCACCGTTTTTCTCAAATACCCATTCTACCCTTTTAAAAATTATTTCACATACAAAATTACTAAAATAGTCCCATTTTAACTCAACAAAAATACATATTTCAGTAATTTTGTATTGTATGTAAAATTACTGAGATGATTGTTAAAGGATGTTTTTGTTGAGTTCAAAAGGGTCATTTCAGTAATTTTGCATGTAAATTAATTTATAAATAGTAGAATGGGTATTTGGAAAAAATATGATGAATCAGTCAAACGTTTACCGTCTGGGATAGTGACAGAAGGGAAGTTTTTGTCAAGTTTCTAAAAAATTCAGGGGTGGTACTTGTTAAAATGAAATTCATGAAGGAAGATTTGGCCCGACCTCACAGTTATGCGACACGTGGCAAAAGCAACAGCTCGGCACAAAAGCAAGCCTAAGGCACAAACACCAAGGGGAGAAACCAGCGAACCGAACTCCCTACTAGGGGCCCGAACTCACCTTTGGCCCCAAACATTCAAAGGAGGTTTTTGTATTTCACCCAAAAAAAAAGATGTGAAACTACATAACTAGTTCAATGTTTATATTAACATGCCAGTGGACATCCTGGTCAATGTGCTTTCTTCCCTCTTGTATAAGGGTTGTCACATATAACTTCGAATAAACTAATCAACAAAATATGAGGGGTAAGGGAGGGGAAAGAGAAGGAAAAAATGGGTTGGTTAATATGTATCTAACGCTATGTTTGGTTTGATATAAAATATGTTGTATAAGGGTTGTCATCTATAACTTTGAATAAGTAAACAACAAAATGTGAGAGGGTAAGGGAGGGGAAAGAGAGGGAATAAAAGGGTTGGTTAATATGTATTTAAGACTATGTTTGATTTGATAGAGAAATAAGAGTGAAACAAAAAGTTGAAAAGAAAATTCTTAGCAAATTTTGTAAACTTTTTTAAGAACTTTCCCTCAATTTTATATTTTTCTCTTGTTATTTATCAAACCAAGCATAACTTAATGGTACTTTCACCTTAAAGTTAGATGAGATGATGTCAACTAAATTAGGGTGATTCTTATCATTTAGAAATTACTAGTAAATCTGCACGTCCTTTGCACATGGCAATGTTAGATGATGAAGATAGTAATATACATTCAAATTATTTTAAATTTTGTATATATTTCTATGTGTGACCCATTTGACCTAGATGGTTGACCTTATTCACCACCTAGACAAAAGGACAATTTTATTTTTTGGTTCAATTTTGAAAAAAAAATGTAATTTATATTGTTAAAAGTATTGGATATAGATCTAATAACATAATTTATTTGTGAGAAAATATCTTAAATATATCATTTAATGAGAGAGAATGGACGTTAGTACCTCAAATATATAACTTAATGAGAGGAATTTGAATGAGGTGAAAAATAATAGTTCAATTTATATTTTTTGCCCTCGCAATTAAAAAGAGATAATTCAAATTACATTTTTTACATTTTTATGTTTCCATCTATATGAAGATAATTCTTATTTATGACACTTGTTTTTGTTTAATATGATAAATATAAAATATTAGAGATGCACCCAAATGTTTTTTTTTTGAAAAAATTATGTATTTTTTATTTTTTTGAATTTTTATCATGTTTTTAATTTTTATTATTTAATTATGACATCAAATATTGACATATTTGACCTAAAAGTTGAACTATTTACCTGGACCAAATAGGAAATCCATTTCCTTTTTTTATTGGTTTTGAAATTTGTATTTCATTTTCATTATCAATGAAAACAATTTTTGTTTGTCACTTTTTTTCTTTAATATGATTAATATAAATTATTAGAGAAATGGCCCATTTTTTCTACATCTTTTATTTAACTATGACATCATGGATTGACCCAATTGGCCTAGATGGTCGAATTGGCTTACCCACCACCCACTCAGATGGAAGAATGGTTTTGTTTGTTTTTTTTTTGTTAATTTGAAAAAAGATAAATTATTGAAACCTCCCTTGAAGTTTCTAACCGTTGCTGAAATCTCCCCTGAAGTTTGGTGATTGCAATTAACTCCCTTGAAATTTCTAATATAGTTGCAAGTTGACCCCCCCCCTCTTAGAATCCTCTAACAAGAGGCACATAAATATCCAAAATACCCATGTAGTTATTATTGAGGCTAGTTTTTGCATAACAAACAATACAAACTTTAAACAACAAAAAAGTTTAAAATTGCAACTTTACCTTTGAGGGATTCATATGAAAAGAAAATTTATAAAATAAATCAATTTCAAAAAAGATTGGAAGGGTTTGGGGTAGGGGTGGCCACGAGCTGAGCTCGAACCTAATATATAGTCTCATTTGCTAATTGAGCCGAGCTCAAGCTTAATAAAGCTCGGCTCATGAGGTTCACGAGCCTAATCGAGTATGTGTACATAGGGTCACCTCGACTACTAAGGGAGACCTCACCTCAGCACCTCGGTCACTGAGGGAGACCTTGTCTCAACACCTTTACAACTGAGAGAGACCTCAATGTGGCACCTCGACAACTAAGGGAGACCTCGGCTTGACACCTTGGTTGCTAGGGAAACCTCAACTCGGCTCAGCACCTCGACTGATAGGTAGCTTGGCATTTTAGCAGTTGAGGGAGACCTGCAATCTAAGGTAGTCGAGCTCAAGCCGAGCCAAGCTTGAACTTCTAAGCTTTTGACTTGAGCTAAGCTCGAGCTTCTAAGCTTTTGACTTGAGCTAAGCTCGAGCTTCTAAGCTTTTGACTTGAGCTAAGCTCGAGCTCAAGTCTCTAATTCAAATCTAGCTTGAGCTCGAGCTTGATAGTTTATGTGTGAATTGAGCTTGAATAGCCAAATATTCAAATTGAATCCACCCCTAGTTTGAGGTATTGACTGATATGAAGGGAAAACTTGGAAAATAAACATTTTAGTTGAAGTAACTACATGGTTATTTCGAACATTTTCATGCCTCTTGTTAGAGGATTATAAGAGAAAGGTTATACTTGCAATTGTGTTAAAGTTCAAGAGAGGTGATTGCAATTACCAAACTTCAGGTGAGGTTTTCAGTAATAGTTAGAAACTTTAGGGGACATTTTAGCATTTTACCCTTTAAAAATATGGGTTTTATATTGTTAAAAATTATTTTTGTATTTGATAAAGATCTAGTTATTAGAATTATTAAATAAAAAATACTTCAAATACAATATTTAATGTGAGAGAATGTGAGTTAATACCTTAAATATAAGACATAATGAGAGAAAATTAAATAAGGTGAAAATTATAAACGATATTACATTATTAGCTCTTAGAATTAAACAGGGACTAAATTCAAAAATAGGGGTAGTTTAGTAAAGTTCTACACCTTCATTGGTACTTTTAATAGTATAAATAAATATACTATATGTATGTGTAAAAAAAAGTAAATATACAAAAAACATTCTGACTTTATGTGGAAATTTTAAATAACAATAAGAATTATTGTTATTATTATTATTATTATTATTATAATTATAATAATAATACTAATTATTATTATTAAACTTTGTATTCTATTTCCATCATAAATAAAAATAAATAAACAATTATTTTTATTTAATATGATGAACATATAACATTAGAAATGTTCCCAAATGTTTTAGACAAAATTCTATACTTTTCCATTTTTTATGTTTTATATTTTTTTTAATTATTTATTATTCAACTATGACACCATGATTTTATTTGAAAAGTTGGATAATTGACCCACCATCTAGGTAAGAAAATAGCTTTGCTTTTAGATCAATTTTAATTATATATGTCATCTATATTATATAAATAATTTTTACTTATTACGTTTAATATTTGTTTGATATAATTAATATATAAGAGATGTGTACAATTTTTTTATAATTTTTATATTATTTTGATTATTTGTACTTTTTTACTTTTTAAAGATTTATTATTTAACTATGCCATCATTGATTAATCCATTTGACCCAACTCACAACCCAAAAAGGAAAATAGTTTGGCTTTTAAAATTTCTCTAGTTTTTTACTTTGTTATTCTTTTTATTTTATATTTTTAAAATTTTATTGTTTGACTATGACATCATTTCATTTCTATGTTGATTTCAGATTTGACATTCCATTTTTATCATTAATAAAAACACTTCTTATATTTTATACTTATTTGGTTTAGTATAATGAATATACAATATCAGAGATATGCCCAATTATTTTCATTTTTATATATATTTTATATTTTATTTATTTTAATTTATTATTATTACATTATGGCATTGTTGATTAACTCATTTAACCCCAAATGGTTGAATTGCTTACCCACCATCGAGAGGGAAGAAAATGGTTTTGTTTTCAAATTACTTTTCAAAATATTTATTTTTAAAATATTAAAATTAATGTTGTTGATTTAATTACTAGAATATAATGATGAGAAAAATATATCTCAAATATAGGATTTAATGAGAGAATATAACTTAAATATGAGATTTAATGAAAGAGAAGATAATAGGAAAATGGTTTTATTTCTAATTGGTTTTAAATTTTATATTCCATTTCCATAATTAATAAAAGTATTTCCTATTTATCATAATTATTATTGTTTAATATGTCGAATATGTGATATTAAAAACGTTCCTAAATTTTTCTTTAATTTCTATATATATTTTTAATTTTTTCTTTTTCTTTTTCTTTTTATTATTTAATTGTGGCAACATTAGTTACCCATTTGACCCAAAATGGTTTGCTTTCTTACCACCACCTAGATGATAACATTATTTTTTCCATGTATATTTTAAAATTATAAGTTTTTATTTATTGGAGTTATTAATTTATATTATATGGCTTTTAATTACTGAAATTTAGTGATGATAATAAATAAATATGCTTTAAATATGTGATTCAATGAGGGTGAACAGGAGTTAATACCTTAAATATGGGATTTAATGAGGGAATTGAATGTACTGAATAATAGTATTCAATTTACATTTTTTGCCCTCAAAATAAAGGGACCATATTTCTAAAAAGGGGGTATTTTAGTCATAAAAATTCTAGATATTTTAGAGGCTATTTTGTACTTTTTATGGTAGTATAGATTTCTTGGTCAAGTGTTACAGTTTAGTTGTAACTTATAAATCAATAAGGTAGGGGCATTTAAATAAAAAATCCTTATAATAGGAGGTTTTCTAAAAGTATCAAACTTGGCAATTACTATGATGCTGGAAGAACTTTAACCAATCAAAATTACCCTGAAATTTGATGAACACTAGGCTACCAGCTGTTTGATTACCACTTTTATTATACTCATTGACTAGGGGTGCTCATGGTTCGGTTAGCTGAATTGTGGGCCTTTTTTTTTGTAACCGAATTGATACTATCAATTTTTTAAAAACCTGTAACTGAAATCAAATTGAAGCCAATCGGTTAACTGGTTGACTGGTTGGTTAATCGTTGGTTCAGTTTGTTAGTTTTTCAGTTTTTTATTTTTATAATATATTATATAAATATATAATAAAAAATTATAAATATATATAAAATATTATATTTCTAAATAATAAATAATATATCATATATTTATATATAATGCATATTTATTAATTAGGAAATTGTCTAAAACTCACCATGAGTTTTCAACATTTCTCTTAAACTCACCACAACTTTTTAAAATGTCTAAAACTCACATGTTAGTAAGTTTTTATTTTCCAAAACTCACCTTCCATTAGTGCACTATTAATGCTTCTTAACAGAGGTGTCCATGTCAACATAAATAACAATTTTCATAACCAAATTACCATTGAATGGCGAGTTACAGGAAAAATGGTCTTTTTCAGTTTTCAAATTTCTTGTTTTTTTTTTTGCATTTTTAGTGTTTTGTTATAATTTCCAATGTTTTTATAATTTCAGTTTTTTTTTTACATTTTCTATTTTCTACAATCTATAAATTTACTGTATTTTTTGTTATTCATTTGTAATTTCTGTGTTTTTCTATAATTTTTGGTGTTTTTCTATAATTTTTATTTTTGTGATTTTGTTTTTCAATTTCTATAGTTTCTATAATTTGAAAATAATTTTTTATTTTGTTTACAATTTCTATAGTTTTTTTACATTTTTTTTTGTAATTTCTATGTTTTTATGTATTTTATATTTGAAAACATTTTTTGAACTTTTTCCTTTTTTTCATGTCTAAATATTAAAATGGTAATATATTAACATCCGTTAATTTATTTTGTATATATTTTATCTTTTTCTATGAATGTTAAAATGGTAATATATTATCACCCGCTATCTGTTTAACGTCAAGTTAGTGACATGGTGAGTTCTAGACATTTTGAAAAGTTGTGGTGAATTTAAGAGAAATGTTGAAAACTCATGGTGAGTTTTAGACAATTTTCCTTATTAATTTATAATATATAAAAATATAAATATATATATATATATATATATATATATATATATATATATTAATATATGGAAACATATGTATACCGGTCGGTTTGATTAACCGCCAGTTTTCTGTATTGATTAATCAAAACCAAACCGATCGATTCGATTAACTGGTTTTTGGTTTGGTTTCAATCAGTTTTTTTTTTTTTTTTTCAGTCGGTTTGATTTTTTTGGTGTTTTTTTTGCTCACCCCTACCATTGACTGGTTATCAGTTTTTTTCATGTATCGTGTTTTTCCAACAAAAATAATCAAAGAGAAGTTTTGTATAATTTCTCTCTAAATAAAATAAAATACTAATTTGCTTGTTCTTCGTTCTTCTGCTAAGCATAAATGCTAAATACGAGTGACCAAGGCTATGTTTGGATAAGCCTTGCCTTTGAGCTTTGGGCTGTGGTAAACAAAAATGTGACAAAAAAAGGTGTTTTAAGTGTTTGGCAAGTGTTTCTTTCAAAAGCATATATCTAAAACCAAAATCCTTACAAGCCTCAAAAGACAAAGCCTAAGTGCTTGTTTGGGAGGGCTTTCGTTCAGCGGCTTCTGGTGTTAAATGAGCTGAGAAAGCCATAAATCCATTAAGTCATGTTTGGTAAACAACTGGAAAAATAAAAAGTAGTCATACATGGGCTGAAAAATCGACTTTCTGGTGAAGATAGTTTCTTTGAGGCAGTTTGGTCAACACAGCTCAATCAATGCAAAAACCGGCTCACTTTGGAAGGAGGAGTATAAATGCAAATTTGTAGAGTGCAAAACCTTGTATTTTATTTTGTATTATTTTGTATGTATTTGCCCTGTACATATTTGTATTTGTATTCCTTCCAAACTGAGGCTTAAAAACACAAATCCTTACAAGTGGAAAGTTTGAATTAGAGGTTCTAGTGGTAGTGCTAATAAATGGCAATTGTAGGGATTGCATAGTCAGGGAAAAATAGAAAAAAATGGAAAATTTGCTTAAACCTCCTTCATATTTTGACATATGCAAAAACCTCCTTTCATGTTTTTTTGGAATATTACCCTTCATACTTCAAATGAATACATAAACACACCCTTCTTGTTAACTATCATGTAAGAAGACATTGAAATTATGACTGTCCTTGTTATGAAAGTGCACAGTAAATACCATTATTCTCTCTTTAGACTAGGGGTAAAACTTGGGTTGGCCTGAATTAACATTTTACATTGCTTTGGGTTCAGGCCTTTAGGCCGGGCCCATTCAAAATTTGACAAAAAGCCGAATTCAATTCTGCCCAAATTGCACCCCTACTTTAAATTGCTAAAATAAGAGGTTTAAAAACTTTAAAGGCTGAGTTTTTCATAGGTAAAAATGAAATTTTAAAAACTTTAAGACTGAGTTTGAAAAGAGTAGAAATACAAATATATAGTGGAAAACGTTGTATTTTGTATTATTATGTATGTATTTATACCATACATATTTGTAATTTTGCTCTTTCCAAACTGAGCCATTATGTTAGCATTTTTTGTCCTGTGAACTAAACAGGTGTATTGGAGTTTTTTTTTTTTCTTTTTTTTTTTTCCTGTAGAGATCAAAATACGGAGAGGTTGTGGTTTAAGTAATTTATAATTAAGTTTGAATTTAAAAAAAAAAAATTATGTTGCTACTTTTTGTCAACTATAATGTAAGAACAACAATGGATAGATTTAAATGCCTAAGTTTAAAATAATAGGCTCTAATTTGGGCTTCAACCTTCCTACTTGGCAACAAAGAACATCATATTATTATCGGACCGGATGGTTTATATTCATTTTCCTGATGAACCGTCTCATCCCTTGTCTATAACTGGGTTTGGGAACTTGGGTTCAGTAAAAACCGGTAGGAAATCTAGGGATATGCTCTTGGTTTAAGTCGAACCAACCGTTCGGTCTGGTTTTCTTCTTTCATCGGTCGTTGTATGTTGAGAATAGATTCGTAAGTGTAACCAAACATCCCAACTCTATGGAGAAAAGCCCTAGAAACTGAAACCCTAGAGGGGACTATAAAAGGATCACGTTTGGTGAATGGTGATTGATAACTCGTGCGTTCTCAGAGAAACTGCAAGGGAGCGGGAGGAGAGAAAGTGCAAGAAGATGCAGATCTTCGTGAAAACCCTAACGGGTAAGACTATAACCCTAGAGGTAGAGAGCAGCGATACCATTGACAATGTCAAGGCAAAGATCCAAGACAAGGAAGGTAAATTGATATCTCAAGTTTTGGCCAGATCCTACTTTCCTTTTATTTTGGTCTTCTTCTGTCATTTTTTGTTCTTTGTAACCCATGGAAGTGGTGGTTTTGCAGGAATTCCTCCTGATCAGCAGCGGTTGATCTTCGCCGGAAAGCAGCTAGAAGATGGCCGAACCCTTGCTGACTACAATATCCAGAAAGGTTTCTTTTATAAACCCCAGTTAGAGTTAGAGTTTTTAGTTGAAACCTTTCGTGCTTTTAAGTTTTAACTGGTTTCTGTTGTTGGTTTCGTCGTGTTGTTTCCGCTGCTGATGCAGAGTCTACATTGCATCTGGTTCTGAGGCTTCGAGGAGGAATTATCGAGCCTTCTTTGATGGCTTTGGCTAGGAAATACAACCAGGACAAGATGATCTGCAGGAAGTAAGCTTCGTATCTTCTTTCTTGTGAGTTCGACATTATGAATTAATGCAACTGTGATGCTTGTGGATGCACATAATATGATATTTAATGGGTATGCCTGATTAGATCCCTAATGTATTCCTTTTGTCCTTTCTTATGAAAAAAATGAAATTTGCTGTGTGTTTATTAGTGTTTTATTTGTTTGTGGATGCCTTCTTTTTCTTTGTTTGATGATTTGGTCATAGTTTAATGGGACTATAGGTTAATATCTTCTCCTGCTTGAAATGTGCTAAGGGGGTTAGTCTATAGTTCCCAAAACGAATTACCACTTTTAACTTTGTCAGCTGGCTTAATGTCTATTGCAGTTGATTTTCGGGGGTGGAACATTATATCTCTGATAATGGATGATTAATTAATGTAAAGAAAATTTCTTTTCTCTTTTTGGATTGTCCATTTGGTTGGACAACTTCTTCTTAGTCTATCATGGTGATACGTGCTATTAAATTAATAGCGCAGAAAATATGGGCATTTCTATGGCTGGCCTCTTAGGCCTCTCAGGAAAGTGGTCTTGCCTGTTACTTGGGAAGCTGAATTTATTCTCTTATTATAGGTACCATGATTCGGTTAGATATCGTTGACCCATGCTTTTTGATGGAACGGTTTGCACACAAAGTTGGGGGATTTTAGGAGTAGCCATTTGGGTGATAAAATGGGGGAAAGTGAACTAATATGATTTTTTGCATGCGCATAGACATGCAAGAATTGATCAATGTTTTAAAATGTGGTGTGGTGTGTTGTGAGGCATTCCACCATCATAAGCCATACGTCGTAAGCTTCCCAAGCATGGATTCTTTTAATAATAAATAAATAATTAAAATTAAGATAAATTATAAAGTAAATATCTGATAAAAATGTGAAAATTTATGAGAAACTAGAAAAGATATTGTATCTTCACTTTTAATAACATTTTATTATATTATTACAATAAACAAGATTGGGGGATTTTCATCCACTTATTATATAATATATCATGGGGAGGAAGATAAAAGGTTACTTATTTATAGTATTTTATATTATAAAAAAATTATCTTAAAATGTAAGAGCAAATGGGGTGTACACACCTAAAGTGTGTCTATGCTTCTAATCTTCACCTCCAAGGATGTGATTCCAGGCCTTTTTAAAACAATCGATGAGATGCAAGTTGAAGGGTCTGAAAGTATTAGGGCCAGGGATAAATGGTTCGAGACTCGGTGCATAATGTAAAAAGTTTAGAAGAAAGAATTTCACTTTTTTTGAGTCGGGCTTGCCGGCCTGGAATGCTTTTCACTTATTTTTGCTTGAATAAAAAAATGAAGTAGAAAGAACGAAAGGAAATAATTTTAGATTGTTAGCAAGGTATATGATGTGGATATGCTTAAGATGTTTTTATGATTTGAATGATTTGCCCTTTGTGGAGTAATGGACTCTGTTGCGTCTCTCTCTCTCTCTCTCTCTCTCTCTCTGAGGCAGGGGTGATTTTCCCCGGTGTTGGAGAGCTAGTTTTATTCATTTTTCCCTAGTTTACAAAAAAATGAGCATTACTGATAAAAATTTTGTTGTTAGTCCAAACTATAAACATGTTGGTAACTGTCATCCTCTTTGTTCTTTCATTATGTTTTAGGTGCTATGCACGTCTGCATCCCAGAGCTGTAAATTGTCGGAAGAAGAAATGTGGTCACAGCAATCAGGTAATATGCCCTATTCCAAATGTGATCGTTCTTTTTAACCATGCTATATTTTTGAGAAGATCGTCATTTGATTCTTCAGTAGCAAAATACTCGGTTCAAGCACTGTGTTATGGACATTTTGGTTCTGATGACCAGGATGCCTTTCAGATGTTGCCTAGTCTCATCATAGTGCCTTGGCATCATGTATTTAGTAGCTAGAACAATCGGTGCTTGTAATTTTTTTTGGGTACTTGCATTTATTTGCCTTTACCTGTGGACATCTGAACTGTTTAACTAAACATCCAGTGGACATTAGATTGTTTTCACTTACGCTCTATTGTTTCTGCTGTAAACAGTTGAGGCCAAAGAAGAAGATCAAGTGAGCCCTTGTTTGAGTCTTGTTTGCATATGGTGGGGGCATCGGAGGATGAAATATGGACTAGTCTACCCACAAATAGATTGCTTAGATTCAATGGATTTTGTTCTATGTTTTTTCTTTTTAATGCCTCGACTTGACTGCTACACTTTTGGTCAAGACTTGAGGAGATACAAGGTTTATAATATTAAACAGTTGGTTTTATTGATATCGTTGCCGATAAAAATGTCATCTGGATTCTAGACTCGAGTAGTAAACATGTCTTTCCTCTCAAGTCCTTGAAACTCGTTCAAAAATGAAGATTTCAGTGGATTTTTTATAAGCTATCAACCGATGTTTTACCTCCTTTCTCCATTGAAGGATTGACAGTGAGTTTGGAACATTTTGCCGTTTTTCCAGTACCGTGGTGCTGCATTGGTATGCCATTTTTTGAAATAATTGCATTTTTTTTTGTTTAGGATGGTTGCAGTGCAGCCACTTGGGTGTTTTTTCACAACGGTATAAAAATGAGAATGTTTTTCGAATAAAATCCAACCAAATAGGTGTTGTTTCTCCGAATCTTTAATGTGGTGCCGGAAATACTGCCGTGGGAAAACCGCATCGCATCCGTTCCAACCAAATAGGTGTTCTATGACTATCTATATTCTATAACAAGGGAAGTGAAGGTTGTATTGAGGGGTTTGTGGAAAGGTGCGATTCCGAATTTTCTGTCACCATTAATACATACACTTGTCTTGTTATAGTTCTTTATTTGCGAGTAGGGCCTTAACCTTTTGGGTTGTCAATTGGTAACATCTCACCTATGAGCTATGATTAACAATTCTCATTTCCAATGTTTGATTGGTGAAATAGGATTTATTTCAATTTTATTTCGATCAATATTTCGTGGAAATGGTTGACCTTTAGGCTGTGTGTTTGTTTTGTGTTAAATCTTGGTGCATTGTTTTCAATGTAAGTTTCATATCGAAAATTGATGTAAACTCCACCACTCAGAGTGGAGTTTTATATTGATAATCGATGTAGTCTTACATCGATAAATGATCACATCACTTAAGTAAGTATTACACCTCACACCAAACATAGATAAAAAGACTGAACTACACTTATACAGTCGGCACTAACACTCCCCCTCAAGCTGGTGAGCGTATATTATATAGTTCTAGCTTATTACAAATATAATCCACTCTGGCTTGACTCAACCCTTTGGTGAATAAGTCTGTCCATTGACTTCCTGTGTTAACATATGCAATGTCTATTATTCCACTAAGTACATTCTCTTTCAAAAAGCGACAATCAACTTCTATATGTTTTGTTCTCTCATGAAAAACTAGATTAGAAGAAATATGGATTGCAACCTGGTTGTCACCATAAAGCTTCATTAGAGTGCCAAGTAAGTATCCCATCTCCTGTAGAAGATTTCTCAACCACACTAATTAATAAATTGTATATTCCATGGATTTGCATTCAGCCTTTGCATTGCTTCTTGCTACCACTATCTACTTCTTACTCTTCCAGGTCACTAGATTGCCTCCAAGAAAAATGCAATAATCTATAGTGGACCTTCTGCTAGATATAGAACCAACCCAATCCACATCAGCATATCATTCTATTTTAAGGTTTTCTCCACTCTTGTATAACAACCCATGACCAGGAGCTCCCTTCAAATACCTTATGATTCTTAGAACAACATCCCAATGTGGAACCCTAAGACTTTATATAAACTGATTCACCACACCAACTGCAAATGAAATATCTAGTCGTGTAATGATTAGGTAGTTTAGCTTTCTCACCAACCTCTTGTACCTTTTAGGGTCCTTGAACTCTTCACCCACATCACTACTCAATTTGGTATTTAGTTCTATAGGTGTTTTAGTTGGTTTGGCACCTAAAAATCCTGTCTCCTCTAGCAAATCAACTACATACTTTCTCTGACATAGATTAATACCTTGCTTCGACTTTACTATTTCTATCCCTAAGAAATATTTCAATTTACCAATGTCCTTTGTTTGGAAGTGCTCTTACAAAAAGGTTTTCAACCTATCAATTCCCAATCTATCACTACTAGTAATAATAATGTCATCTACATATACCACCAGTAAAATCTTCCTAGCATGTGAATCATGGAATGGGATCTACTCCTCACACTTGGGCATCTCACATGCACATCCACCGTGCATTGGGAACATTTCCTGTAAATAATAACTTATAAGTACGGGAGATGTTTCCAATGTATAGTAGGATGTGCGTGTGATGAGCAGATTTGATCATAGCTAAATACCGAGTGATCAACCTGACACTGTGTCATGCCAAACCTCATCACTTCACTGTATTAGACCACACATGGGGGGACTATTTAAGTCCATAAATGACTTTCTTTAGTCTATACACCTTATCACCATCCACCCCCTGAGCAATAAGCCCCAGTGATTGTTCCATATAAACCTCCTTAAGGAGATCACCATGTAAGAAGGCATTCTTGATGTCAAACTAAAACAAAGGCCAACCATCATAGCAGCTAGAGATATCAAGACACAGACTAAACCAATTTTAGCAACCGGAGAGAAGGTCTCGGTGTAGTCAATACCATACATTTGGGAATATCCTTTGGCAACTAGTCGAGTTTTCAACCGCTCTACACTACCATCAGGTAACTACTTAACAGTGTATATCCACTTACAACCTACAATATGCTTACCAAGGGGGAGTGTAGTGAGATCTCATGTATGATTATGATCCAAAGCTGAGAGTTCTTCTATTGCATGACGCCACCCTAGAGAGGCAAGACTAGAGAGGCAAGAGCTTCCTAAACATCCTTAGGTATAGAAATAGAAGACAACATAGAAAAAACTGGCGATGGGAAGCAAAAATGTGAGATACAGAAACATAGTTTGAAATATGATGAAGTGTGCAATTGCGTTTACCTTTTTGCAAGGCAATAATGAGATCAATGTCAGCGGTAAGTGGTGGGGCTGGTGTGAGAACAACTACTAGATCTATCGATGGTGAAGAAGTTGGAGGATGAGTTGGTACATGTCATTGATGCATATACACTTGAAGGATGGATGGTCGTTCAACAAGAAGCTGTATTGGAGACAAAGATTTAGTCATAACTGGAACAAGTGGGATGGGATCCTCAATAGGAATGAAAACACACCTGGAGTCCTAGTCATGTGATCAAAAGCTCTAGAGTTGATAATCTAATACGTGGGTTTGGATGCCAAATAAGCCATACGTAAATGTGCAAAGGTAGCTGTATTTTGTTGAGATGTGGCTTGGATAAGTTGCTCATACTCATCACGTGGAACAATCACTATCTCTTTCACAAAGACATCTATAGATGTAGAAGGCATTTGATCAACTTTTTGAATGTCCTGTCTAGAACTACCATAGCTGGCCACTACATGATTAGCCTAAGTTGAAGGTGATCCATGCAAATCATAAAAAAAGTTGATGGTGCCCTTCCATACCACAATGTGTGCATCTTTTTGGACCATTACTACGTTCTCTACCACGAGCTCCCCCTAAACCTCACGACCTCCAATACGTCCACCACCATGACTATACATGGGTTCATCACCACCACCACAACTATACATGGGTCCACTACCACTACTACAACTGGATTGAACTCCTTGAGCTCTACCTTTAACTCCACGGCTTCCCCCTCTCATCACTACAAAGGCAAACATGCCAAGATATTAGAACTCTCTATAGGTCTAATTGAAATCCTCCGAAGTTGAGAAAACACTTCTTCTAGAGAAGAAAGAGTTGACTCACCTAGTATCTATGCTTTCATTGGTTCATATTCAGGTTTCAATCCTACTCAAAATCTGGTTACATCTAGTTGCTCTTTCTATTGTTGCTGAATCTTAACATCAAAAGTGAGGGGATGATATACATTCAACTCATTATAAAGATTCCTCATCCTAACATAGTATTCCTTAAGACTCTAATTGCCTTGTTGCAGATTAAAATACTCCTGATAAAGTTGATACGCTTTAATAGTATTGTCTTGTCTAGAGTACAGTTTCTTGGCATGGTCCCATATCTCCTTGGTTGTATCTAATAACATAAAATTCACACTAATCTTGGGTTCCATACTATCCATAACCAAGTCATAATCTATGCATCTTCTTGTTCCTAGTCACTATACTCTTGAGAATCAATAGGAGGTTTTTCTTCTCTTACATGCTTCACCTTCTTATTTCTCAGAAATACTTCTACATATTTCTCACACGACTTATAATTCTCCCCATTCAATTTGATAGAAATCATTTGAACATTCAGGTAATTGGTGGGAACCATAACACTAGACTTATGTTCACAATTGTCTCCCACGACTGATTTTTTTTTTCTCACATGTATATCACATTTCTAGTTCCCTTCACACCACACTACACACTAGTGACAAGTTATTGCTGAAAACACCTACAATCACAATTTTCAGCAATGATAGTCATAGATATTCTTAACTTTTAGCACCACTAAACTACCTAAATACACACTATAAACATAGGAACTCACCAACCACTCAAATCACATTAAAACACCCACCATACCCACCTATTTGTTCAACAAAAAACCAACCTGCACTCAACTATCCACTGCACCACCCAAAACAGCCTCCTTCGTATCATCAATTGGAGGGCTTCCTACAAACCACCAGTGGCATGAAAACTTCCAAAAGGAAAAAGCGAGCACTCTTTTTCAGCCCTTTTCCTAATTTCCAAGTGATCGCCAAGAAATCTACAAAACCCTAGAGTGAATGGTATTAGAAAAATTCTTGGCAGATCTAAATTTCTTACAAGAGTTTTGATACTATGACAGAATTTAGATCCTTACCAGAATTAGTTTAAGAATAACAGAAGAATGAGATAAAAGAGAGATGAAAGAAGATGAGAAAATAAGAGAATAGAGAAGAAAAGACTGGTTCGAACTAGAGATCTGTCTCTAGTCGGCAAGGTTATATTTATAGTTTTCTATATTAAAAACAAAAGGTCTGTTATACCCCTACTTAAGTATGGGACACATCATTTAAGTTAAGTATTACACCTCGATAAAAAGACTGAACTACCCTTATATAGCCGACACTAACATATTGGTTTTCCACTTCTTTGGCTATGTTCTCTTGAAGAATTAGATATATTGGCTATCTCTAATATAGATATTATGTGTCACTAAAGCAAAATTAGTTTGAGTCCAAATCCCAATCAGGTTTCACCTAACGATTGGTTGAAAACAAATCCCTTTTTAAGAGAGAGAGAGAGAGATCTAAACTGAAAATCTGAAACATTGAATTCGTCAATTCCATTACGTCTTAGATTATTACTTCTAGTGCAACCCACCAGTAATCACAATTCAACTAACCATCTTGTTAAGTCCACAGATAAGGAGGCCTTCAACGCTCATTTTGGAAGGAGTACAAATGCAAATATGCAGAGTGTAAAACTTTATATTTTGTATTATTTTATATGTATTTGCACCGTACATATTTGCATTTGTGCTCCTTCCAAACTGAGCCTAAAGAGGTAGGTCCCTGAATAGGTTTGTATACTCTTAATAATATAGGCCATAAACAATGTTAACAAAGTCATTATCATTCAAAGCCAGTTTCAATTTTGTTTGACAACTTTTCCTTCCAAGTTGGTGGCTATTATTTATTTGTTTATTTTATTTCTAAAATTACATTTAAATCCAAGTGTCCAGAGACTTCTTTGTTCATAACTAATTGGCTATGAACAAAGAAATCTAATGTTCTCTCACAAACCAACTCATTGAAAACTGGTTACCCGGTTGGTAATAAGACGGAAGACTTGGAGCCTACCCACCAGGCCCAGCAGTTGCACAAGAGAGAGAGAGAGTAATTTGGATGATATGTGGAGCATGTGGATCAGATATCTGAAGCAGAATTGAGTCAAATTTGTAAGAAACCACCAATATAGAACCTGAGTTAAATCACTGGTCAAACTGGTTCACCTGCCTTCTGGCTCATTCCATTTTGGTTGCCAAGAGAATAAGTGAAAGTGAAAGAGGCCAAAGAAAATGAAAGAAATTTTTTATTTTCTTTAAGATGTTTGATTAGCAAGAAAGAAAATAAAGAATTTTTTTTAGAAGAAATTAGTGTGCTTCTTCCACCGAATGTAATCTTCCATTCATATTTTTTTTTTTCATTTTTAGATACTTTTGCAAAGAAAAAAAATAACCGCCTTTTATTTTCTTATGCCAATCAAATACCTATAGTTTAAAACTTACATCGTCTTTGATGATTAATTTGAGTAATCTAATATATAGATTGTTATAATATATTAGTATATGGTTCAAAATTTTTGATTATAATTTAAATTTGTAAATATCACCTTTTATATTGGTCAAGTGAGGCCGTGGCTTTTGTAATTATGAGTGTTTGGATTCAAATCTTTACATCATTAAAATTATTTTGGGGTTTATTTCAAGGCAAGTTTGGTTCTAAGGCCAATTCCACCAAAGTCAACCAAGGCTGGTTCATCAGATTGGTTCAAATAGGATAAACCCCTTGACCCTGGAATAACCGACCTAGGTGGGGTCAGTTCAAAGAATTTGGAACTAGACCCTACCCTGTAACAGATTAGGTAGGATCGGTTCAAGGCCGATTCAAGATCAGTTCCCTTCAGTTATGGGTAGAACCAACCCATTTGCTCACCCCTAATTAAGGCTATGTTTGGTTTGATACAAAATAAGAATGGAACAGAAAGTTGAGAGAGTTTTTAAGCAATTTCACAATATTTATTAACAGATAAAAACTTTTCTCAACTTTCTGATTCTATCTTACTTTGTAATATAACCAAACACAGCCTAAGAGAATGACTTAAATATTCCAGGCGCAAGCCAAATTTTGGTTATGTATCGACTATTTTTAAAATAAAATATTTTTATTCCAAAACTGCAAAAAGCCTGAATGCAAAGTCCCCACAACTTTGGTTTATCTCTTTTTCCTTCTTAGATCACCTCACCATTCCCTCATTTTCCACCTTCCCTATCTCACTACAACTCATCTATCCTTTTCTTTCAGGTTGTACTCCCACTACCAACTGAAAAAAAAATGTTTTAAACCCAATTTTCCAACACCTGTCACTTCCAAACGTTCCAAATTCAAGAATCTTGAATTTGGAGGTCTTCAATAATCACTGCCAGTAATAGTTGGATTTATATGGTTAATTACTTATGCTTCTTTTCTTTCTGTTCAAACCTTTATCGATTGCTCCTTTAGGCTTTGGGAAAATTACCAAAAAATGTATGGTATTTGTTTGATTGTTTCCTATGACAATTAAGGATGTATACTGCAGAAAATTCTTTGCACCAATTTTCCTTATTTCCAAATTTATACCTACTAACTCCTAAATCTGGTACAAATCTCATTTTTCATCAGGCTTCAAAAAAAAAAAAAAAACTGGTACAAATCTCAATTTTGTTTTCACTATTTTATTAGTTATGAACAAAATAATGCTTATTTATGTTTTTTCTTATTATTAGTGGTGGACCTTAGTCTTCTAAAATTATATATATACGTTATCCAAAACCCAAAAATGGATGGTTAGTTAAATAAAATAAATATGAAAATATATATTCTTAATTTTACAAAAAAAGTACAAAAGTGAAGGAAAACAAAACAAAAGATTTTTGTAAATTAAGCCATTTTAGGAGTTGTTGGGTGGAAATTGAATGTAAAGAGTTTATTTCACATTCTTTCATTCTAAGTCAAAAAAAGAATTTCCTATGCTAAGTCTGAACCGCTTAAACGCATGGTTTAATTTATCTAATCTTCTGGGTTGTTTGGCTCTATACGTCTTCTGTTTTGGTCCTTTTGACTCTTCAATCAGGATTAGATATTATATACCCACATGATCATATTGCAATTACAAGTATTAAAATATATATGAAATTTCTTCCTCAATCACTTAACTTCAATTTCCAAGCACAAAGCTTTAAATCCAAGTTCACAAAGTTGAGGTATGCTGGGCAACCATGGCTACCCTGAGGCTTTTCCAAGTGTTCCTTCAACAGTTGTTTATGGTGGTTGTCCTCTCAGAGCTTGCAGTAGATGGACAGAGCCTGCAAGTAGGTTTCTACAGGAAGACATGCCCTCCAGCGGAGGCTATTATCAGAAATACGACCACTCCTTACATCTTAGAAGACCCTTCTCTTGCAGCTCCTCTACTAAGGATGCAGTTTCATGACTGCTTTGTTAGGGTACGTACATGATCAAAAATACCATATACCATCAGTACTAGCTTGATTAGTCTTCTTCTTCTTCGGTTATAACTTCATTATAAGCAGTAGGTGTTATTTGCAGGGATGTGATGGTTCAGTGCTGTTGGATTCTACTGAAAACAATGAAACAGAGAAAGCCTCGGGTCCCAACCAAAGCCTGAGAGGATTCCATGTTATTGACGCTGTGAAAGCTGCAGTGGAAGAGGCATGTCCTGGAGTCGTCTCTTGTGCAGATATCCTGGCCTTGGTAGTTAGAGATGCTGTTTTCATGGTAACAACTAATTAATGAATAATAGTCTCTTTATACATTAGGCTCCATTTGGAAGGGAGTACAAATACAAATATGTAGAGTGCAAAATCTTGTATTTTGTATTATTTTGTTTGTATTTATACTATATATATATATATATTTTGCATTTGTACTCCTTCCAAACTGAGCCTTACGAATTGCTTTGGAGTCTTTTGTGTGGAAAATATTTATCAGCCATACGAGTTGAGTTGGTCGGACCTGTCTTCGAGTACAGATGATGCTTTGACACCATGGATATGCATGGGTATACGTACATCAAATGAAGCCCACTGTTGTTCTGGTTTTACACTCAGTACCGGAGAGGAATCCAGATCTGTTCCTCACATATACCGCTCTTCTCACACTCACACTAACCTCACATACAATATAGGGATATGTTCCTAATACATGGTGGGATATGCTGTAAATTGCCTTCTGTGAAGAATATAAATTCCACCATGTAGTGAGAATATCTCCCAAAATACACAAATAAATACAGGAGATGTTCACAATTGAGGTTGGAACAAGTTGTAAGGTTGGTGTGAGGAGGCATGAGTTCAGCTTCAGTCCGGCCAAAGCCCATTCAAGCAGCCTTTACTACTTTGCATTAAGAATATCTTTATACTTACATGATTTATTTCATGGGAAGATATTCTCAATACAAGTTTGCAAAAGACTGTTAAAACAGTATGGGCACATGTCCGCCCTGATGGAAGCCGATCTCGAAGAGCATATCCAGACTCTTCCGAGGTGGGCCAAGATATATGTATGGACAGCCTACCTGGAGAGGCCCAATTGACTGTTAGTCAGCCATTTGAAGGGCTGTCCGCTTCAAAGCATCTGAATCTGTTTAACTGAAACTTCAGCTCAGCCCTTCATTTTGAGTCTTCCACAGAGTCATATCTAGAAGCATCCTCTCAGGTAGTGGATTCAATTTTCCAATTCGGCTACCCAGTTAGGTGTCTGGGTTCAGCCATCCAGGTTAACAACGGATTGCAGAGGGAGCATCTTGGGTGAAACCCTGTGGTCAGTACGTTTGTGAACAATTCAACATCAAGAATAAAGAAATCGATACAACCAAAATTCAGTCAAAATTAAGGTTTTAAAAATCGGACTAGAGTACAGGGAACTGTTTTGGATCCAGTTCTTGGGTTGAATGGTCTAACTGTCCAATCCGAACAGATGACCCATTCTGACAAAAAATAACTAAAAACCATTGTCTTAATCAATAAATTAATCACCCGAATCAATAATTTTCTAATCAAATCAATCATTTTTGGCCAAAAAAAAAAACTATTTTGAAATAAAACAGAACTGGTCAAGTGATCGATTCCTGCATTTTCTAGTCCGGTTTTAAAAACACTGGTCAAAACGAATGTGACATGACAAAAGAAGCATGGCATTAATTAACACACCTGCATTCTATAAAATTTCATTCATTATCAATCAATCCCTTGATTTTTTTTTTCTTTTGACAAAAACCCACCTCATTGGTTTCATGATGATGCCCGTTGATTTGGTTATAATTTTTTTTTCCGATATCATATCTCAACGTCATCATAGTCGAATCCTTTCTTTTAATATCTGAATAATTTTTAGATTATTTAAAATCATTTGGATGGTTGGAATTAATTGAATGATCATAGTTTGCTAATTTGATCAACTTTCCCCTCTTAAAATCCCCCCCCCCCCCAAAAAAAAAAAAAAACCCCAAGTATCACACCTCTTAAAATCCGAAAAAAGAACACCCCTAAGTACAGTGGATCCCTGTAATTTACATAAGAAATAAGAAAAAATATCCCTCTTTGAACAGACTACATCTCACTTTGTATTAGATTTTCAGAGGGTTTTCTCGTATAGTCCACAATTGGATTTATCTCCAAGTTAGGTCCTGGTTTTACGGTTAACCGGAAGGTTCATCTGTTCATTTGATCTTCACAGTCCAACCGTCCGGTCCGGGCCATCTCTTATAACATTGATCTGAACCTAAAATCCTTGTCATGTAATCAGAATAAATTGCTTCTTGTAAGCAAGTTCAATATTAAAATAACATTATTGAAGCTTTGGTAGACCAATGTTGCTTTGATAAGGCAGTATGTAATAAAAGGTGGATACATATAGACGACCATTCAAGTGTCCTGCATCTTCAAGCTTGTCTCTGTAAATTACTGATTTATCAGTGAAGGCCTGGTGTAAGTAATTAGAAGATTACTTTAATTTCAGTTGAAGGGTCCGTTTTGGGAAGTTCCCACAGGAAGAAGAGATGGAAGAGTGTCCATAGACTCAGAGATCACAGAAAATCTACCACCTCCATCTTCAAACATCACAAGACTAAAGACATCATTTAAGAGTAAAGGTCTAAGCACAAAAGACCTCGTTGTCCTTTCAGGTATAGAAGCTTGGAAAGCTCTCAGCTCTTACTAGAATTTTAGGGCTGTATGCTAACTTGATCTCCCCTTGATTGCATCATTCAGGTGCGCACACAATTGGACGTTCTCACTTCTCTATTTTTAGTGATCGCTTGTACAATTTCAGTGGTAGGGGTGATACAGACCCTTCACTGGATCCTAAATATGCGATTAAGTTGAAGAGGAAATGTAAGCGAGGAGATGTGACTACAGTGGTAGAATTGGATCCGGGAAGTTTCATAACTTTCAACAAAGATTATTACAAGGTTGTAGCAGAAGGAAGGGGAATCTTCCAATCTGATGCTGCTCTTCTTGATGATAATGAGACCAGAGATTATGTTATCAGCCAAGCTGCTTCTGCTGTGTCGTCTACTTTCTTGAAAGATTTTGCTGAAGCTATGATCAACTTGGGTAACATTGGAGTTATTACAGGAACAGAAGGTGAAATCAGGAAACGTTGTGCTTTTGTTAACTTCTAGTTCAGTGAGATTGAGAGAGGTTGTTAATGACCAAGTAAGGTATGAAAATGTAACAAAGAATAGAATCATTATATATCCCACTCTTTGACTCCATTTGTCTGCACCCCAAATCCTAACCCAGACGCAAAATTTACACGTTTTTAATCTTATTTGTATTCATTTGTAGTGAAAATTTTACATCCCAAGAAACTGATGCAAATTTCAAACCGCCTTCCTGACTGGGCTTGGGTTGGGTCCAATCGGAATCCAATCCAAAAAGTTGGATTGGACCAGTATTAAGTGGACCATTACGGTGATGTTTGGCATCCATGATGATTCATCCTTGCCGATTATCCAAAAATTGTTGTTTGGTATCATGTATGCCATGTAAGCAGTTTATTTGGTACAAGGGTAATTCTTTTTCCTTGGAATCATTCTTTTCTTGGAGACATATTGGATGCCATGCCATTCTTCAAAAATCGGAATCACCAAAAATGATGATCCCTCAAGATGGGCCGATTTCAAGAATCTTTTTTCTACTGATTTCTCAAAAATCATGAAAATCGACCAACCAAACAGATTGAAAATCACACCATGTGGCTTTGACATGTCACTGATTTTTGGAAAATTGGCCTATGCCAAACATCACCATATATTGTAGGATGAGATTAGATATTATCAAAATGGATCCATTAAAACCCAGTAACACTCTCATTCCCTATCATTTTTCCAGACAAGTTTATATTATTTTTATTATCTTCTATTATAAATTAATCAAACTAATAATCTTTACTAACTTTATTAGCTATTTTCTATTTTGTATTAATTTATATTATTTTAGTGGAATTAAATGGATTTAAATATTTAGGATCAAAATTGATTCAATGAAACTGGACCAATCCAGATTGATTTGATCAAACCTGACCAAAATAAAACCACCAATAATTAATAACTTAAAGTGAAAATTATAGTTTATCCCACCTCATAAATATTTATTTATTTTATTTTGCAAAAATCCTATTTATCATCCACCTACCCCCTTATGGGTGTTGTAAGGATTACCCAACCGTCGAAGAAGAGATAGTTTACTCGAAACAATGAACACAACAACGGTAAGAGGCTCTAAAACCCCATGGTTGAGCTTCCAAAGGAATTGGATTAGCTTAACTCTTCAACTGTTCAACCGTCCGTGGAACCGATTGTCACTAATAAATTGATGGCCCCACTATAAAGATATGCGCCCCATGTATTTAAACAGTTAAAGTGTTCAAAGTATTTCCTAATCACTGGTGACTTGGATAATAAACCAACAAAATGAGCATAAACCAATGAGTTAAAACTCTTATACCCTTCAACATAGATACATAAAAACTGGTGAGACTCTCGTGAAGTTAAAACTTCCCCAAATAGCTACATTGTTTTACTCCTTCAATTTCAACAAATATACAAAAAGCACAAGAACAAGCCATTATTTAAAGCGTCTCACTCAACTACTTCAAAACCCACCCATTCCATCAGTGGGAATATTTGTGAAAATTATACTCTATCTCACCTCATAAATATTTATCTATTTTATTTTGCAAAAACCCTATTTACTCGAAACAATGAACATAATAACGGTAAGAGGCCACTAAAACCCCATGGTTGGGCTTACAAAGGAATTCAGATTAGCTGAATGCTTTATCTGTTCAATCGGCTGCCAAATCAATGATGAGGTTTTACACTAATAATAAATTCATGGGCCCCACTATAAAGATATGGGCTCCATGTATTTAAATAGTGGCATGAAATCTCATCATTGATTCCACAACCCGTTGAACAGTTAAAGCGTTCAACTAAACTTTGCTCTTAAGGATGACAATTTTCCCCATCCCGGATGGGGTTGGGGATGGGGGTTGTTTTGACGGGACAGAGACGAGGACGGGGATTAATAGGATTTGGGATTGAGGTTCCCGCCCACTTCGACCTCGATTATATATTTATATATGTACTTAAATGTTATATATATATATATATATATATATATATATATATATATATATATCAAAGCATATTTAAAGCATTAGTTATAATTTAAATTTTTTATTTATTTCAAGTAAATTTGTTTTCCAAAAAAAAATACTATCATCTAAAAACTTTTGGAAATTTGGATCCCCGTGAAAACCCTTCCCATCGGAGATCGGGGATGGAGGACAAATTTTATCCCGACGGGGATCGGAAACGAGAATGGGGATTAATTTCAGAATCAAAGGCAGGGATGGGAAATATGATCCCCGCCCCGAACCCGCCTGTTGCCATTCCTACTAACTCCTATTCCCCAAGTCACCGGTGACTCCACATAGGCTGACGTTCGATAATAAACCAACAAAATGAGCATAAACCGATGAGTTAGAACTCCTTATACCCTTGAACATAGAAACATAAAAACTAGTGAGACGCTCCTAAAGTTAAAACTTCCCCAAATAGCTACATTGTTTTGTTCCTGCAACTTCAACAAACATACAAAAGCACAAGAACAAGCCATTATTTAAAGCATCTCACTCAACTACTTCAAAACCCACCCATTCCAACAGTGGGTCATATGTGTCACGTAAGGGTAGGGGTGCAAATTGATCGGATCATGATATGATCTGATCTTATTTGGTCGAATTCGGATAACCCCTGCTCAGATCTTTGGATCGGATTGGACCTGATTCTCCCCCTTATCCAATCCAAAAATTCAGTCCAATGTGTTATATATTTATACATATATATGTTATTTATTTATTTATAAATATAATATTTATATTGTATTTTTATAAATTTGTTATATTATTTATTTTTTATAAAAAACATGTGCATATATGATGAAATAATTAAAAAGTATTTGTATTTTTTGTTTTTTTTTATTTATTTAAATTGGTATATTTTATTTTTTTCTTTTAATAATTTATTAATTTTTAAAGAAAACAAGTCGGATCAAATCAGATCCAAAGATCCGATAGGATTCAAATTCAGTTTGAGTCCTATTAGATCTGATCGAGTAGGATCCAACATGAATATTGTCGGATTGGATTCAAATATACCCTGATTCAAATCCAATCCGATCCGTTTGCATCCTTTCAGTGAGAGGAAGAGGGAGGGGAGAGGGTTGGAGAGATCTATTCCATCAAATAGAGTTCTATTCCACCATTCGAATCTGATTCGAGTTCAGATCGAGTCCCATCAGATCCAATCGGATCCGACATAAATGATGTCAGATCATATTCGAATATACCCTAATTTGAATCCGATCCGATCCGATCCATTTGCATCCTTAAGTGAGGGGAGAGGGTTGGGAGAGAACATTGCAAGGTAGAACAATCAAATAGAGTTCTATTCCACCATTGAACCATAAGTCTCTTCTCTTAATTCTCTGTTCCACTGGTCATCAAATCGAGAATTGGGTCGAAAGCTGTTAGGGTTTTAACACCATTCTTTCGCCATTGAAATTGTTAGGGTCAAAGTTTTTACTCAGTTCTCTCAACTCCTTGTTTGTTCCACCATTGGAGCAAGTTTATTCCCTTAGCTTCAACTCTGCTGTTTCTCATCATGCCACTATTTTCATCACCTTTGTTTCTTATTGTTCTCAAGTCGCATGTAAATTGGAGCTTTGGATAGGTAAATCTTTTGACATTGCTCACCTTCTTTAATCTCATAGTTGTTATATAGTGTTTGGCATACTGAAGTAGGAAGTCAAGATGGAATCATATTCTTTAATCTCAAATAGTCGTTTCTTAATGTATGGTTTCTAGTTTCTACCTAGCATTTGATTTCATATTGAAGAACATAAAATTTCCGTTATATTCACTTAACATAAACACTGTGACGAAGGATTGATTTGTAACCATCCTATTCTGTTACATATCAACTCCTAATTCATTGTAATTCTTTATACGATGATCTGTAATTATCCTGTTCTTCTATATATCAACTCCCGATTCATTGTTGTTCTTTAGACATTGATATATAATTATCCTGTTCTGTTATATATCAACTCAAATTTGTTGCTTTTGTTTATAAAGAGGAAGGAAAAAAAATATGGTGTTTAAAGACTATGTAATGCTGATAAATTTTAGAATGCTACTATGAAAAAAGTATATAGTTAGAACTGAATTTGAAGACTAGTGATAGTTGTAAATACTGGTACTGCACCATTTCTCCTTCCGAAAAATTCCTTTCCTAGAGTCCAAAACATTTCTTGAACTCTGGGAAAAAATCATGGTGTTCAAAGATTATGTAATGCTGAGAAATTTTAGAATGCTACTATGAAAAAAAGTATGTAATCTTTGTAAGAGATATAAAGATTGTTAGAACTGAATTTGAAGACTAGTGATAGTTGTGAATATTGGTACCACACCATTTCCCCTTTGGAAATTCCTTTCCAAGAGTCCAGAACATTTCTCGGACTTAGGGGTGGATTCAAGTTGAGCCAAGCTAAATAACTCGCTATTTGAGCTCTACTCACCAAGAAAGTATGAGGCTCGAGCTCAGTTCAAGCAAGAGACTTAAGTTTGAGTTCAACTCGAATCAAAAGCTCGTAAGCTTGAGCTCAGCATGGCTCGAGCTTGGCTGTAAGATAAATGTTTTATAAAAATAAAAAATTATATATAAGAATTATTTTTATTTGATATATAAAAATTAAGAATTATAATAAATAGTTCTTATTATTATATATAAAAATAAGAATATTTTATATATACACAAATGTATATATATATATGATTTTCTATATGTATAATATTTTTAAAATTATTATTATTATTACACACACATACATATGTGTGTGTTGTGTGTGTAGTATATGTATGTATACATATATGTAGAAGCTCGATTAGGCTTGCGAGCCTCATGAGCCAAGCTTTATTAGGCTTGAGCTTGACTTGATTAGAAAATGAGCTTGTAAATTAGGCTCAAGTTCGGCTTATATGGATTGACCCAACCTGCATCCCTCACATGATCGTCTTGAGAGAGATGATTCTCTTAAAATGCCTTTTCGGGTATATGGGTTGACTCGACTTGTTTTGTCATGTGACAATCTTGAGAGAGATGATTCTCTTAAAAATGTTTTTTGGGTATATAAGTTCACCCAACCCATTTCTGCATTTATAGGTGAGGGTAAGTGGGTCAATATGGGTGAGAGTAGGTGAGAGTTAGTATGAATGAGTTAGGGTCAGGGTGGATTGTAACCCATTAACAAGGATTGATGATGGGTCATAATAGGGGATTAGTGGGTCAACATGGGTGGGTTGGTATTCAACCCTTACCCAACCCAACCTACCCATTTGCCACCCCTACTCAACTCTCTTGACATTTCCTTGTTACAATTGATATGTAGGCTTTAACGTGCCAAAGGGTTGTGGATTATGCCAACCCAACCCACTTTATCATGTCGTGTGGTGTTCCACTACCACACCAGCTGCAAAAGCAACTTTGAGAACTAAGAAGAAAAGGTATATTGGAGTTAATAAGATCTGTAGTAGCTTCGGAGATGAACTTATTTTGTGTCAATGAATTCAATGGTTCATCTGCCATTCTGAGATGAACCACTTGTAGTGGTGCTATTGGAACGAAAGAAGAAAGTTTTAGATCTTCAATTGAATTTGTGAGAAGCATTATGGTAAGAATGAAATCGGGAAGAAAATGTAAATTAAAATTTAAGACAATCAATTGATAGGGATGTGGTTGAATTGGAAGGGGTGCCTGAGGTTTTATTGGTTAAAAGTAAAGTAACAAATTATTCATGATTAATGAGAAAAGGATTGCAAGAACCGAATAAGAGGTATGAAGTGGGTTAATTACTGAAATAAGGGTGAATATATTTTTTTATTATGAGAAATTTTATTTTGGGCACCAACCTCAATAAAAGACGAAAACTAACCGTAAGTTAATTACTCTAATAAGAATGATTATATATTTTTAGAGTTGTTAAAGAAGAAAGGGATTTGTTTACATTAGCAAAAATGAGGAGTGCTTATGTCAAAAATCACTGGCCATTTTTGTTGTTTAAGATTTAACTGAAAAGGTTCACATGTGTAAAGATTGAGAGGCCAAAGAGCTTCATTTGGTCAGACCACTTGCCTCCCACTCTTTCCTCTTTCTATTATATACTAGCGGTGACCGGTGAGATGTATGGGCTGATGCTTTAAAATATATTTTTTAAAGAAAAAGAAGTAATAGTGATTCATCAAAGTTTTTTTTTTTTATAAAATAGTACAAAAAATATATTTTTTTCTTTTTTAGTTATTAGGTTTGAAGTACATAAATATATATATATATATTATGAGAAGTACATAAATCAACTGCTTAGCATGAGAATCAATTGACAGTTGCTTAGTTGATGGGTCCACTAGGGGTTTAAGGTTTTGGGGGATGGTCTCCACACGTTGTGTAATCCTATAAAGCCAAAAAATGTGATTAGTATGAGAGATCAATAACTAAGTAAAAAAAAAAAAACAATTGCAATTTGAACTAACAAAAATAAACAAAAGGCTCACATTAAATGATTTCTTTGCATTTTATTATTTAATCTGAACAAGCAATGAAACAAATTTATATTAAATTAATAAAAAAAAGAAAGAAAAACATGATATGCCATGGAAAGGAGCAATGGTTTCTTTAGACTTTTATATAAAAAGATTGGTTTACCCCATGTACCTTGGAAAAATTTTGGTCCAAGATAGGGTTCATATTTAGGTTGGCCCTTAACCTAATCCATTTCATCAAATTTACACCCCTATTTTATTAGAGGGAACCAAAATGGATTAAGAGAGATATAGGTTTAGTTTGGGAAAAGTACAAATACAAATATCTACTATGCATATTTTTGTGTGAGAGAGATTTAAGAATGATTTTATTAAAGAATAAATATGGATTTTATGATAAACAATTAAGACCCACAAGAGTTTTAATTTTGACTTGTTATATTTTTAATGATTTAATTTAAAAATAAATATGCATATGTGTGAGAAAGGAGGAAGAAGAGACTCATGTGAGCGTATCTCCATTAATGAACCAGTTTCCCTCATTGTATGCTTTGTTTAACCTGAAAAATGAGCCCATTTCTTCCTTGTTCCTTCAAACTTAGTTTTTGGTTTTGGGTGGAATTTGGGCTTGAGAAGGGTTATCAAGGACACTAAACTGGTTGTACTTTGACTCTCTTGGCTACTCTCAAAAATGTTTTCTTAGACCCTTCAAAGAAAGATAATAGAATTTGGACCCCCTCTCCCTCGGACTCATCTTGTGCTTCATTCTTTAAAACCTTAACTCAGTCACCTGTTCCTCTTGGTCTATCCTTCCTTGTTAAAGAGGTCTAGTGTAAAACCATTCCTCCTTAGGTTAGGAGTTTTTCTTGGGAAAATTTCCTGGAAAGAATCAACACAAAACTTGTTTATCCCTGCATAGATATGCTCTCTACAAAGTTGATGGGGAAACTAGTTATTACCTAATGGTATCTTGCCTTTTTGCTAAAACTATATGGGAATGCGGTTTCTCCCTTTTGGGGTGTAGTTGGAACCCCCCCAATGAATGTGCAAAGTCTATTTTCTCCTTCTTTGTTCAACTAGTTAATGAAAAGATGAAGGATCATGTGGAGATGTATTCGGAGGCTGTTTCTTGATCTTTATGGGAAGAAAGAAATTCATGAATTTTCTTAGACAATGAGAGAAATGTTGAGAACATAATAGAATTGATCCACATAAGAGTGGCATAATGGTTGAAATCCTTAGACCTATTCACAAATTTCACTTTGGATGACTTGCTGAAAAATTGGAAAGAAATGGAAAGTTTTGCCTAGATTAAGAGGGTTCTTAGTCATTCTTAGATCTCTTCCTCCCTCTAAATTTACAAAACTGAATTTTAATGGCAGTAGCATAAGGAATCCAAGGTTGTTTAATATTGGGGAAATCTTTAGAAATAAGGAAGGAAATGTCTTAGCCATGTACTTAGTCTTAATTGGAGAAAGTGACTCCCAGGATTGAGATCCCTATAAATTTGGAAGGAATCCAAAAAGCAAGAGAATTGTTACCAAAAGGCTGATAGTTTAAGGTAACTGTGGTGAGATGGTTAAATGAAGGTAACACTGAATGTGGAACTATAGCAATGAAAAAAAAATTTTAATGGTTGGCTAAGGAAATTCTTAAAGATTATTACCTACTTTTACGATTGTCAGAATAGCTATCAAGTGCTCATTTAACTTGCTTGCTGTGTTGATTGTACCTGCTAGATCTGGTCCGATACATAAATAATGCAACTTCACCTATCAGTATAACTGGACAAAAATAGAGACAAAAAGCAAACCGTTAGATTGGCACTCATGATGCACTGCCACGCGATGATATCAACTCTATCGACAGATATAGATAATGGAACTTTGCCTTTCTAGTTGGACAAAAAAACATAGAACAAAAATTAACTGTTGGATTGGATTGACATTCATGTGATGATGTAACATGCATCATCCACGCACTGCATCAACCCCCCAAGTTGCGCCCCATATGTATATCTCAACATGCATTAAAAACATCTTCCATTATTGCCAGACCGATATTTCTAATACATCATGGTTTTTAAAAATGAACCGGAAACATAATCAAATGATTCAACCATCTGGGTCGAACGGTTCGATCCATAATGTTATAAATAATTAAAAATAAAAAAATATTTGTAAATAATAGAAAATAGCATAAAATTAAATAAAAAACAAAAAAATACAGAAAATAAAATTATCTAAATAAAAAATAATAAGTACAAAATATATAAAAATAAAATATAAAAAATTCTAAAAAATACAGAAAAAACACAAAAATTTTCAGAAAAATAGAACAAAAATTGTGAAAAATACAGAAAAAAGCTCTAGAATGTTAAGTCCTAAGATGCTAAAATCCTTGACCTAAAATCAAGATTCACAGAGATAGATTCCCCTGTCACCAAAATAAAAGGGGAGAAATACGAGCATTCACTCTAGAATGTTAGATTGCTATGCAACCAAGATTGATTTGTAAAAGACTTCAATACACATTAATTTTACCTAATTGATAAAAAAATTACACTAATTTTTACTTGGAAGTGCTACAAATTCGCTTGCCGTAAAGTCTGGAAGTGTTGCAAATTGCAAAAATGCTAGCCATCGCTGGTCGTCATTAATCACGGTCGATCGGTGTGTGTCGCCGTCGAACATCGGAGGTTCTAGCTGCCGCAAGTCGTTAGTCGAGTGTGAGGGATGGCCTCCGCTACAAATTCGCCTACCGCAATTGGAAGTGATGCAAATTGCAAAAAACGCTAGCCGCCATTGCAAGCTCGTCGTCGCCAGTTGCCGTTAGTCGCGGTTAGTTGGTGTGTATTGTCGTCGAACGCCGGAGGTGCTAGCCTCCGCAAGTGGTCGGTTGGGTGTGAGGGATGGCCGCCGCTGCAAATTCGCCTGCCACAAAGCCTGAAAGTGCTGCAAATCGCAAAAACCGTTGTCCGCCACTGCAAACTCGCAATCGTCGATCGCCATTAATCACCGTCGGTTGGGTGAACACTGTCCGCCCTGCAGTCGGTGTGTATCGCCGTCGAATGCCGGAGGTGTTGGCCGCCGCAAGTGGTCAATTGGGTGTGAGGGATGGCCTCTGTTGCAAACTCGCCTGCCGCACTTGAAAGTGATGCAAATTACAAAAAACGTTGGCCGCCACTGCAAACTTGTCGTCGCCAGTTGCCGTTAGTCGCCGTTAGTTGGTGTGTGTTGTCGTCGAATGCCAGAGGTACTAGCCTCCACAAGTGGTCGGTTGGGTGTAAGGGATGACCGCCACTGCAAACTCGCCTGCCACAAAGCTTGGAAGTGCTGCAAATCGCAAAAAACGCTGTCCGCCACTACAAACTCACCATCGCCGATCGCCATTAATCACCGTCGGTTGGATGAACACTATCCACCCTGCAGTTGGTGTGTATCGCCGTCGAATGCGGAGGTGTTGGCCGCCACAGAGGGTCGGTTGGGTGTGAGGGCTGAGAGGAAGAAAGAACGAAAATGAGTTCTAACCCTACATTCGATTAATTTCTAATCTTTAATGTAACTAAACCCGGGGAACTAACCGGTTACCGGTTTTTTCAGTCCGACTGTCCGGTCTGATCCGGTTTTGAAAACCATGCAATACACAACCGAAATGAACTGTCGGCGTTAGCATCAACCAGTAGGCACGTGTGCATTTTTTGTTTCAATGCTTTCAGAGACTTTGTTGGCTTGTTTCATACATATATTCATAATAATAACTAATAATAACCATGCACCCACACATGGGATGATGATGGTAAGGGGTATTATATGGAAGTGGGACGTATTTGTGTGATTTGGGAGTGGATCTATATATGGTCATTTTAAGAGGCTGTTTAGGGGTAGGCATGAATCCATTTTTTACTAATTATTTGAGCTTAGTTCATGAAAAGTTTCAATTGACTTGATTTAAACTCAGTTTTGAGTCAAGTTTAGTTTCATCATATAGGCCTTTATATTAATTGAGCCAACAATGAATTCTAGTTCATGAAGCTCATAATTAATCAAACCGAATTTACATTATATATAATATTTTTATTTTTATATTGTATAATAATAAATACTTTTTTTTTATGAAAACTTTGGCTCACTGTCAAGTTCAAGCCAAGCTGAACTCGAACATCTAATTTTTGCAAGGAGTACAAATATAAATATATAAAGTGCAAAACCTTCTATCTTGTATGTATTTATATTCTACGTATTTGTATTTATACTCTTTACAAAGTGAGCCTAGATTCTTAAATGATGAATATATTTATAGAATAAAAAAGATAGAACATCTTTTTTTATATATAATTATAAATTAAATTCTCATTAAATCTTTGGGGAAGAAAAAATAAAAGAATGGATATTCTATTTTCCGATCCCCACCAGGCCTCTAATGCTATGTCTGCCCCACCCCGGGCTTGGGCTTGGCAAAGTTAAGGTTTAAGGGAGTGTTCTATAACGTAGATGAGAAATTGGGTGATGTGTTTTCATCAACACCACACCACAACAAGATAGTTGTTCTGCACCATGGACAAAAATGTGTGTGTAGATCTATACCACACCTTAATGGGTGTTCTGCATAGTGTGGCACAATTTTGTCACCATCTTCTATGTGATTCCATGCATCTCAACTACAACATATGAGATTATCTATGCCATTAATCATTAAAACATAATATTTTATTTTTTAGTAATATATATAATAGAAAAACATTAACAAATTACAAAAATTAATATTGTTACTAATTACTAATAATTAACAATTGATGTAACCGTTTCTGGTCACGCACCATTTTTTGTGATGTATAAATTTTTTTGGCTAACTACCTCGTTATTTAACCCGGTGGTGACGTGCCTTGGTGATGAGCTACTTGGTGGCGAACTCCCTGGTGGAGAATTGCCTGGTGGCGAGCTCCCTGGTGGAGAGTACTTGGTGACAAACTGCTTGGTGGCAAACTCCCTGGTGGAGAACTACCCGGTGGCGAGCTGCCTGGTGCGCGAACTGCCTAGTGGCGAACTGCCTGGTGGCGGGCTCCCTGGTGGAGAGTTACTTGGTGACAAACTGTTTGGTGGCAAACTCCCTGGTGGTGAGTTGCATGGTGGCGAACTCCCTGGTGGACTCATCATTTGACCTGCTCCTAGGCGGCCTACAACTTAGAGGATGGTGGAGCTCCCTAGTGCAGCGCAACCCGACTACCCTCTACATGAGGTGATTTCCTCTCCTTTGTAGGCGGTGGGAGCTGAGGGACCTGTGAGAATTGAATCAGAGGACCTGGGGGTATTTTTCCGATGGGGACTCTCTAATGCCTAAGTTAGCATTCTGATTACAGAGAGCTTGGAGAGAAATGAGAGAGCTAGAGAGCAGGGGTTACCATCCTTCCCCCCCCTCCCCTTTGGGGGGTGAGGTCTTTATATACTGGAGTCCTCGCAGGTTAGGTGGGTGAAAAGCCTCCAAACGGTAAGACTCGTCACATCCCGTCTGAACCAGGGTACGGTGGTGAACTCCTCGAGGTCGTCAGGCTGGCGCTTGTGTCAGGCGGCCAGGTCGGCGCCTCGGCCAGGTTGTCAGGGCGGCGCCTGCGTCAGTCGGGGGTCGGTGTCTGGGCCAGGTTGTCAGGTTGGCGCCTGTGTCAGTCGGCGGGTCAGTGTCTAGGCCAGGTTTTTAGGCAGGAGATCTTCCTGCGATACGCCAAATTACTCCTATACTGAGCTACCCTACAAATGGTGAGTTGCCCGGGGAAGCTATGCCGAGCTACTTGTGGCAAGCTCTGCTGAGCTGCCTGGCTCCTTGGCGAGCTCTCTAGTGAGCTACCGAGCTCCTTGGTGAGATACCGAGCTCGTGGAGTATGCATGCCGAATTTATCAGTGGGCGTCTTATGGGCGGCTAGGTCGGCCAGGTCTGATCATGTGCTAGGCCGATCTAGGTCGGCCAGGTCACGCAGACCACGCCAGGCCACGCGCAGACCGTGCCAGGCCGCGCGCATTCGGCGCCAGGTCGCGCGCAGGCCGCCCGTTGGCCGCGTGCATGTCGCGCCAGGCCGGCCAGACCAATGCCCGGGTGGGACGCCAACTTGGTAAGTTGTTGCCTGGGTGTTTTCCTAGTTGTCATGAGGTGCCACATGTCACAATTTCACTAGAGGGCCAAATCTGTCCTCATCAATTGCCCCCCCACTCCCGAGCTGAGAGTAACTCAACGAAGGGAGTAGATTTCTTTTGGCCCGTAAGTCGACGAACTAGTAAGTGCTGATCCAATTCCTTAGGCTTCGGGAGCTGCCTGTATGTGGCGAGCTGCCAGTAAGGCAAGGGGGTCTCCACCAGTTCAGTAGTGTAGCCCTTAGACTCTGGGGCGATTTATAGTTCACTTTTGCTGATTTTGCTCCTGCTGAGGAAGCGAATGGATATTTAGCAATAGTGTGGCCCGTAGGCTTTGGGAGTGACTTGTAGTCTACTCTTCTTTTACTATTACCCATGCCGGAGAGGTGACCGGGTCTTAAGCAGTAATGTGGCCCGTAGGCTTTGCTTGTGAGGTGTCGAGCTATGATTGTGCTGCATCAGCTTTGTAATGCCGGTCACCCACTCCTACAAGAAGCTACTAGGAGCTCGACCTTCGGGGGCAGCACTACTAACTTTAGGTTGCCATCTCACATGGGAGCCTTGGAAGGCTCAACCGATAAGGGCGCCTATATAGTCTGTTGGCCGCCAACTCCCGCAGAAGCCACAAAGAGCTCATCTTTGTAGGGGGTGTTAGATAGTTTTGTATGCCCTTAGCTTCAATCAAAATGATGTACTTTATGAGTTTATTGTAAATGAATAAAAGTGCATATTTGATTCATGTTCCCTTGGTATGTTTCTGTGTAATAGCCTTAAACCGGACACTTAATGACACTCGTGTTAGTTTAGAATGTTCATAGCCAGTGGGTCGGTCTGGGGAGACCTATCTTGACAAGGCTGACACTGTGGTGCCACCAAGTCGGTTGGGGTGGCTTGTCTCAGATACCGGGGTGAGACCCTAGGCACATACAGTGTATGATTAATTGAATCTTTGAACTGGACCAGATTTACAGTATTGCCCTGGACCTTGGAGATTGATGGGCAAAACTGAAAAGTTACACCCGACCCCTAGACTCGATTATGATACTGCACTAGGTGTCGGATTGGGCTTTCTTTGATGTACCAATCAGTGAGATCCTTAGCGGGGGTCAAAACCTGGGTATGTTGGGACAGTCTGAGATTTCATCTGAGTGGGTGATCATAGTAACAGGATCAGCCCCTTTGTCAGACAAAGGTAATGATCGGGGATGCACTCTCACTAATGGAAACCAAGACTACCGGCAGCCGATTTCAATCGTTGAGATTTGTTTTGCAAAATATATTTTATATGAGATATAAAAGTATATAAATTATGGTTTTGAAATGATTTACAAAAGGTTTTTATTCCCGGGATCCATATAAGCAGAGAGTGCAACACTGTTCCTTGCAGCCGAGGGAGAGGCCCTCTCTTGTCGGGCAGTATAAGTTCATTAGGGCTAAGAGGTTAAGTGTAAGACCATTGAGGATAATACCTGATGGGTTAATCTTGCATCTGCCCACAGTCCCTGGGTGTTATAAGGTGGCTTGGCCCAGGGACCACTTAGGGTAAGTGTTGGGCCCATAGAGCCCATCTGATGGGTTTCAGGGGGTGCACTGTCCATAACAGTGTATTCGGCAAGGCCTTGTAACAAAGGCTGGGCTGAACTCATGTGGCTGATGTGTAGATCAATGTTTGGGTCCCACGCCATACAAGAAAGCCTAACTAGGTAGCAGTTTGGAAGGCTAAATGAATACATAACCTTAAATGGGCCTTATGCCCATTTCGAACTGGGCTAATTTGATTAGTCACTTAAGGGGCGAATTCTGAGATGGATCAGCTGATAGGATTGGGCCCACACCCTATCCACTTAGAGAGTCCAAGATCTAAATAAGATTTAGATGTGGAAATTTCCTAATTAGATTAGGAGATGGCTGATCTAATCTGCAGATAAGGGTTATCCCTTATCACTTAAAGGGACTTCTAATCCAAATATGATTTGGGTTAGCAACTCCTAATGGGATTAGGAGCTGATCCCTTTAAGTATATAAAAGGAAGAGGGGGTGGCAGCCTTTAGACATGACAAGCAAGCAATATAGAGACTCTTGTCTTCAGAGCTGAAATTACTAGAAGAGAGAACTCTGCACCCTGCGAATACTCTCTTGCCGCCTCCTTCCTACAGCCGCCGCCTACAGCAGTTCGATCTCCAGTTCTTGGGAGATATCAAGATTGGATCTTGATACCAATCTTTTGGAGAAAAGATTGGTGAGAGTTGTATTCACAAGCCATCCATGTGATTCTTGAGAAGGGTCAAGTTTTTCTGGAAGAACATTGTTGATTCTGCTCCACCTTGCATTGTGCCATCTTCAATGGGAGCAGATTTTGGATCCTTCCTTGGGCGTGAACACCTCTATTGGGTGATACTACTTCTTTGTATCAGGTATTATCTCTCCCTACTCCTTTTGGTTCAGATCTGGTTCAGTTTATGGTTCAAGAATGATCTTTGAAAATATGATTTTCTAAATGGGAAATTCGATTCCTAGTTGAAGGGAGAGAAAAATTTTTGAAATTCGCCCCCTTATTCCGCAATCTTTGGGTGTCCATGTGATGAATTTCCTATCCCTTCAGTGGTATCGGAGCCATGGTTCAAATCTTGAACCATTCTGTTTCAAATCTGAACCTAATAGGGAAAAGGCGTTCTACCTAATTTGCGTAGATATGGGTTTTGGGAAATTTGTTCCAAAAGCTGATGGGCAAATAATCTAAAATTAATTTTATATAAATCTGATTATTATTTAGAATAGTTCTTTATAATTTTCTTGATTTATGAGCTATTCGTACAAGAGGATATCGAATTCTTGGTTTGTGCAGGGAGAACTGCAAGATTTGCAGTTTCTTGAATTTATTTATTACATTTGGTCTGTAAATAATTTTTTTTTAATTTTTAGACTCAATGTATAGGCATTCGATCTGATGTAATTATTAATAGAAATAGGATTTCTATTTAATTTTATTTTGGATCGAAGATGGCGGCGCAGAGAAGGAGATTTCACAGATGAGACATTCGATATCTGCAATTTGCAGTTTGTGAAACTGCAATATCTGATCTAACCTCTGTTTTGCAGGATGGAGTGTGCGAACAACCCTGATTAACTAATTCTTGATTTTCTTTTATCAGTTATTTAATTATTTTCTTGAATTAAGGATTTAATTAAAAATCAAACCCTAGACCCATTCGAACCAAGATTGGTTCAAAACTGTTTGGACCAAATCTAGGGTTTAATCAAGGCTGAAAGTCAGCTCTAATTTTCCCACTAATGGGCCTGAGGATTGATATTTAACCTGTAAAGGCCCAATTTTAAATAGTTAAAACTGCTAAAAGCCCACTTCAAAGGATAAAGCTATATGGGCCAAACTGGGTAACCCTAATTCAGCCCGTATACCTAGATAATATTAATGGTTAATATTATGAATTTTCAACAGGCTTCTAATGGGCCTTACAGATAATTAATTGATTGGATCAATTTATCCCTGCATGAGATGTTTGGATGTGTGATGTGCTGCGTATATGGTCCATAAGTACTTGGCCCATGCTTATTCGACAGTGGCTCTTACGTACACCATTGCTGAATGCACATCATTGCCATGGTATCCCTTCTGGTCATTGGATGACCTCCTTCAGTGGTGGGCCCCACACCTCATCAAGAGGTTACGTGCAAAACCCTAGCCGATTTAGGCCCACCGAAATCTGACTTTATGAAAGTCAATGGGAGCCACTTTGGTTTGACCTAAATCAAGCTAGGGCGTAATAACTGTTCCCTCCAGCTAATATGAGTGCAAATGATAGGGAGATTCATATGATGAACTCTCTAAAGGCATTCCATCATTAGCATGAGGATGGGTCATTTAGTAATGAGGAAACACACCAGAAAACGGGCTATCCATTTGCTGTTGGGCTTGTCTAAGTGTTTCATGAGATGATAGGGGTGTCATAGACCGATGTGGGAGGGCTTCACCAGAAAATGGGAACTCTCTCACGGTACCTTGGCGTTCACGAACATGATGGGTGAGCACTCACTGGACAGAAAGGTTACCTGAAAATGGCTCTAAACCTTGTCTGACAGAGGCCAAAGGGAAAACTCATATGATGAGTGGATGTGATCCTTCACAGAAAGGTGGTGGGGTTATGCAGCTGAAACAGTTGGCTCCATGCACCCTATGTGATTTCCCTCATTTCCAGAGACAACCCGTAGTCTCTGTCACTAAGAAATGAGGGAAATCTCAGAGATGAATAAATGGATATGGATCGTAGATTAAAATCCATATCCATGAAATGAACATGAATCAAATTAGATTGTGGACTGATGTTTGCTTTTTTATCAGAAAATGGCAAACTGATCTTTTGCAAAGCTTCTTGACGACAACAAGCTTAAGGGCCCAAACTATGTCGACTAGTACAGGAACCTTATGTTGGTCTTAACCTCTGAAAAGTTGGATAAGGTAGCCAAGAATCCTACCCTAGATCATCCGGGAGATAGGGCTTCTGAGGCCCATAGACGAGAATACCAAGAATGGGAGGAGAAAAACTCCCTTGCCTGCTGCTATATCATTGCCTCTTTGGACAATCCAATTCAGAGGCTGTTTGATCAGATTGAACATGCCAAAGATGTATTGGATAGTCTTAAGACAATGTACGAAGAGCATAATCATTCTACTCGGCAGAAGGTCTTGAAACAGTTCATGACCGTGCAGATGTCTAAGAACCAACAAGTTCACAACCATTGTCTCTGGATGATGGGTTATATCAATGAACTGGAGGCTCTTGGATCGGGGTTGGATCTAGTAACACAGATCGATGCTATTCTCAACTCTCTGCCTAAATCCTTTAATCCATTCATCATGAACTACAACATGAACAAGCTGAACGTCAACTTGCAAGAGCTCAACAATATGTTGCAAAGAGCTGAAGAATTGATTAAAAAGGATGAGCCCATTGCTATGCTTGTTGAAACTGGCAAATCGGGCACAAAAAGGAAGGCAAAGAGAAAGCCCCAGAAGAAGGCTGCCAAACCCAAGAGGCAGAAGAAAGACAAAGCATCAGATGCCTGCCACTTCTGCAAGAAGACCGGCCACTAGAAAAGGATTTGTCCTGCCTACCTGGAATCCAAGAAAGGTAATTTCAAATCTTGTGTTATAGAAACCAATTTATTGGTAGCTTCTGCGTCCTGGTGTATTGACTATGGGGTTTCAACTCATGCGTGTAACTCACTGCAGGGGTTCAAGGTAAGCAGAAGGCTGAGTGAAGGAGAAGTTACACTCTACTTGGGGACTACTGCAACCATTGTAGCCGCGACAATAGGAACCGTGGAGTTAATTTTTAGAGAAGGAAAAATTGTACTGAAAGGTTGTCTTTATGTACAAAATTTAAGGAGAAATTTGATTTTTGTTTCAAAACTGTGTGCAGATGGTTATTCTGTCTTCTTTAGTAATACGATTACTATTAAAAGAAATAGCAGATTCATCGCATACGGAGAACTGGAGAACGGTCTCTTTGTTCTACATCCTTTTCTAGAAACTAACATAACCGAAACTACGTCGGCTGAAATCCCCAAGAAGAGAGCCCGTGATACAGTTAACCCCACGTGTCTGTGGCATTACCGACTTGGCTACATCGGTGTTGACCGAATCACAAGGTTGGTAAAGGATGGTCCTTTGGATTTTCTAACTGTAGAAGATCTTCCCACTTGTGAGCCTTGCCTACAAGGCAAGATGACGAAACAGCCATTTAACGGTAAGCCTGAAAGATGTACAGGCACATTTGACCTAATACATACTGATGTATGTGGTCCCCTGAGTGTTAAGACACAAAATCAACACATGTATTTCATCACCTTCACAGATGATTTCTCACGATATGGTTATGCGTACCTAATGAGACACAAGTCTGAATCCTTTGAAAAGTTCAAAGAGTTTAGACAAGAGGTTGAAAAACAATTGGAGAGAGATATTAAAGCCCTTCGATCTGATGGAGATGGCGAGTATCTCTCTGACGAATTCAATGACTACTTAAAAGACAATGGGATAGTATCACAATTAGCTCCTCCTGCTACACCACAACTTAACGGTGTTTCAGAGAGGAGGAATAGGACCTTTTTGGATATGGTCCAGTCACTTCTCATACACTCAGAGTTACCCACATCCTTTTGGGGTTACGCATTAGAGACTGCTGTTTACATGCTGAATCGAGTTCCAACCAAATCGGTTCCGAACACTCCATATGAACCTTGGACCGGAAAGAAACCAAGTGTCAGACACTTGAAAATTTGGGGTTGTCCAGCACACGTTAAAAGAACGAGTGCAAACAAGCTGGAATCCAAGACCAGTCGTTGCCTATTTGTAGGCTATTCAAAAGGCTCTGTAGGTTATCTATTCTATGACCCAAGTGAGCAGAAAGTGTTCTGCAGTCGAAATGCCCAATTCTTGGAGACCGATTACATCCTAGACACCCATCGTCAGGAAATTGTTCTTAATGAGGAGAGCTCAGGAGCAATGGGAGATGTCCCACAAGTTCTAGGTAGTGACCAACGTAGAAGATCCACTCGGGTATCCAGGCCACCAGTTTGTTATGGTTATGACCAAGATAGTTACCTAGTGAAAACCTTGACAAGTGAGGAGGATCCCATGACTTACGCGGAAGCTATATTGGACATAGATTCCCAGAAGTGGGTGGAGGCCATGAGAGCAGAGATGGACTCAATGGAGACCAATGGAGTCTGGACTCTAGTAGATCCGCCCTCTGGGGTAAAAGCAATCGGTTGCAAATGGATTTACAAGAGGAAGAAGGGCCCCGATGGTAGGATTGAGACCTTCAAAGCTCGTCTGGTGGCGAAAGGGTACACTCAGAAAGAGGGCATCGATTATGAGGAAACCTTTTCGCCTGTGGCCATGCTTAAATCCATTAGGATCCTTCTAGTTGTAGCAGCATACCATGATTATGAGATTTGGCAAATGGATGTCAAAACTGCATTCCTGAATGGAGATCTTACTGAAAATATCTATATGCAGCAGCCGCAAGGCTTCATAGCTGCGGGTCAGGAAAACATGGTATGTAAACTCAATAGATCCATTTATGGACTTAAGCAAGCTTCTAGAAGTTGGAACATCCGTTTTGACTTTGCTGTCAAATTGTTTGACTTCGAGCAGAATCCGGATGAACCCTGTGTTTACAGGAAGTACAGTGGAGATAAGGTTACCTTCTTTGTTCTGTATGTAGATGACATTCTTCTCATTGAGAATGATGTAGGAATGCTGACTACGGTGAAAGTATGGCTTTTACAGCAATTCTCCATGAAAGATCTTGGAGAAGCCTCCTATATACTGGGTCTTTGACTCTATAGAGATAGATCAAAGCGGATAATAGGATTATCCCAATCTGCCTACATTAACAAAATAGTCAAAAGATACAGTTTGAAAAACTCCAAGAAAGGAAATGTTCCTTTCAGGCACGGAGTCACTCTCTCCAAGAAGATGTCACCCAAGACTTCTGAGGAGATTGATGGCAGGAAAGACGTTCCCTATGCCTCTGCCATAGAGAGCATCATGTATGCCATGCTATGCACTCGTCTGGACATTTCTCAGGCAGTGAGTGTAGTAAGTAGATTTCAGGCCAACCCAGGGCAGGAGCACTGGACTGCTGTGAAAAACATACTTAAATACATTCGAAGGACAAAAGAGTTTTGTCTAGTATTCGATGGTAGCTCACTACAGATCCAAGGGTATATAAATGCCGATTTCCAGTTGGATCCAGATGATAGAAAGTCTACATCTGGATATGTTTTCACAATAGGATCATGTGTTATTTGCTGGAAAAGCAGCAAACAGGGGTCCACTACAGACTCCATGACCGAGGCCGAGTACATTGCCGCAAGTGAGGCTGCCAAAGAAGCCATGTGGATAAAGAAGTTTGTTCACGAGTTGGGAGTAGTTCCGTCCAGCACATCACCCATCCCATTGTTGTGTGACAACAATGGAGCTATTGCTCAGGCTAAGGAGCCACGAGCCCACTCAAAGTCGAAGCACATCGAGAGGAAGTACCATGTACTAAGGGAGATTGTTGGCAGAGGGACGTCCTAATTCAGAAGGTAGCGTCAGCGGAAAATGTAGCAGACCCATTGACAAAGCGACTATCACAGAAAGTGTTTGAGAAACACGTGGAAAGCATGGGACTCCAGCTAGTACCTTATTGGACCTAAGTGCAAGTGGGAGCTGTTAGACAGAAAATGATGTACTTTATGAGTTTATTGTAAATGATAAAAGTGCATATTTGATTCATGTTCCCTTGGTATGTTTCTATGTAATACCCTTAAACTTGACACTTAATGAGACTCGTGTTAGTTTAGAATGTTCACAGCCAGTGGGTCAGTCTAGGGAGACCTATCCTTACAAGGCTGACACTATGGCGCCACCAAGTCGGTTGGGGTGGCTTGTCTCAGCTACCGGGGTGAGACCCTAGGCACATACAATGTATGATTAATTGAATCTTTGAACTGGACTAGATTTTCAGTATTGCCCTGGACCTTGGAGATTGATGGGTAAAACTGGAAAGTTACACCCGACCCCTAGACTCGATTATGATACTGCACTAGGTGTCGGATTGGGCTGTCTTTGATGTACCAATCAGTGAGATCCTTAGCGGGGGTCAAAACTTGGGTATGTTGGGGCAGTCTGAGAATTCATCTGAGTGGGTGATCATAGTAACAGGATTAGCCCATTTGTCGGACAAAGTAATGATCAGGGATGAACTCTCACTAATGGAAACCAAGACTACCGGTAGCCGATTTCAATCGTTGAGATTTGTTTTGCAAAATATATTTTATATGAGATATAAAAGTATATAAATTATGGTTTTGAAATGATTTGCAAAAGGATTTTATTCCCGGGATCCATATAAGCAGAGAGTGCAACATTGTTCCTTGCAGCTGAGGGAGAGATCCTCTCTTGTCGGGCAGTGTATGATCATTATGGGCTGAGAGGTTAAGTGTAAGACCATTGAGGATAATACCTGATGGGCTAATCTTGCATCTGCCCACAGTCCCTGGGTGTTATAAGGTGGCTTGGCCCAGGGACCACTTAGGGTAAGTGTTGGGCCCATAGAGCCCATCTGATGGGTTTCAAGGGGTGTACTGTCCATAACAGTGTATTCGGCAAGGCCTTGTAACAAAGGCTGGGCTGAACCCATGTGGCTGATGTGTAGATCAATGTTTGGGTCCCATGCCAAAAATGGAAGCCCAACTGGTCAGCAGTTTGAAAGGCTAAATGAATACATAACCTTAAATGTGCCTTAAGCCCATTTCGAACTGGGCTAATTTGATTAGACACTTAAGGGGCGAATTCTGGGATGGATCGATTGATAGGATTGGGTCCACACCCTATCCACTTAGAGAATCCAAGATCTAAATAAGATTTAGATCTGGAAACTTCCTAATTAGATTAGGAGATGGCTGATCTAATCTGCAGATAAGATAAGGGGTTATCCCTTATCACTTAAAGGGGCTTCTAATCCAAATATGATTTGGGTTAGCAACTCCTAATGGGATTAGGAGCTAATCCCTTTAAGTCTATAAAAGGAAGAGGGGGCGACAGCCTTTATACATGACAAGCAAGCAATATAGAGACTCTTGTCTTCAGAGCTAAAATTACTAGAAGAGAGAATTTCGCACCCTGCGAATACTCTCTTGCTGCCTCCTTCCTGTAGCCACCACCTACAACAGTTCGATCTCCAGTCCTTGGGAGATATCAAGATTGGATCTTGATACCAATCTTTTGGAGAAAAGATTGGTGGGAGTTGTATTCACAAGCCATCCAGGTGATTCTTGAGAAGGGTCAAGTTCTTTTGGAAAAACATTGCTGATTCTGCTCCACCCTGCACTGCGCCATCTTTAGTGGGAGCAAATTTTGGATCATTCCTTGGGCGTGAACACCTCCATTGGGAGATACTACTTCTTTGTATCAGGTATTATCTCTCCCTACTCCTTTTGGTTCAGATCTGGTTCAGTTTATGGTTCAAGAATGATCTTTGAAAATATGATTTTCTAAATGGGGAATTCGATTCCCAATTGAAGGGAGAGAAAAATTTTTGAAATTCGCCCCTTATTCCGCAATCTTTGGGCGTCAATTGATGTAACCGTTTCTGGTCACGTACCATTTTTTGTGAAGTATAATTTTTTTTGGCTAAGTACCTCGTTATTTGACCTAGTGGTGACGTGCCTTGGTGATGAGCTACTTGGTGGCAAACTCCCTGGTGGAGAACTACCCGGTGGCGAGCTGCCTGGTGGTGAACTGCTTGGTGGCAAACTGCCTGGTGGCGAACTGCCTGGTGGTGAGCTCCCTGATGGAGAGCTACTTGGTGACGAATTGCTTGGTGGCAAACTCTCTAGTGGAGAACTGCCCGGTGGCGAGCTACCTGGTGGCAAACTGCCTGGTGGCGAACTCCCTGGTGGACTCATCATTTGACCTGCTCCTAGGCGGCCTACAACTCAGAGGATGGTGGAGCTCCCTGGTGTGGTGCAACCCGACTACCCTTTGCATGAGGTGATTTTCTCTCTTTTGTAGGTGGCGGGAGCTGAGGGACTTGTGAAAACTGAATCGGAGGACCCGGGGGTATTTTTACCGGTGGGGACTCTCCGATTCCTAAGTTAGCAATCTGATTACAGAGAGCTTGGAGAGAAATGAGAGAGCTAGAGAGCAGGGGTTACCATCCTTTCCTCCCCCCTCCTCTTTGGGGGGTGAGGTCTTTATATACCGGAGTACTCACGGGTTAGGTGGGTGAAAAGCCTCCAAACGGTAAGACTCGTCACATCCCGTTAGAACCGGGGTACAGTGGTGAATTCCTCGAGGTCATCAGGTTGGCGCTTGTGTTAGGCAGCTAGGTCGACGCCTGGGCCAGGTTGTTAGAGTGGCGCCTACGTCAGTCGGCAGGTCGGTGTTTGGGCCAGGTTGTCAAGTCGGCGCCTGTGTCAATCGATGGATCGGTGTCTCGGCCAGGTTGTCAGGTCAGCGCCTGTGTCAGTCGGTGGGTCGGTGTCTAGGCCAGGTTGTCAGGCAGGAGATCTTCCTGCGATACACTAAACTACTCCTGTACCAATCTACCCTACAAGTGGCGAGCTGCCCGGGGGAGCTATGCCGAGCTGCCTGGCTCCTTGGCGAGCTCTCTGGTGAGCTACCGAGCTCCTTGGCGAGCTCCTTGGTGAGATACCGAGCTCGTGGGGTATTCATGCCGAGTTTATCGGTGGGCGTGTTATAGACGGCTAGGTCGGCCAGGTCAGATCATGTGCGAGGCCGCGCAGGTCGCGCCAGGTCGCCTGCAGGCCACGCAGGCCGCACCAGGTCACGTGTAGGCCATCCGTAGGCCGCGTGCTGGTCACGCCAGGCCGGCCAGACTAGTGCCCGGGTGAGACACCAACTTGATAAGTTGTTGCCTGGGTGTTTGGCTCGTTGTCATGAGGTTCCACGTGCCACAATTTCACTAGAGGGTCAAATCTGCCCTCATCAACAATGTTTAATAATATTAATAAAAATAATATTCAAAACTTATTAATTAATTAAAATCTTATTATTAATTTTACTAATATTGTTTTATGAAGTTATTGGCAATTTGACATTACTACTATTAATTTATGCAAAGAAATAAATAATAAAATATACATTTATCCAATTAAATGATATTACTTTTTCCATGGTTTTCAAAACCAAATTGGACTGGAAAAATCGGGAACCAGTCAATCGACCGGTTTCGTTTTTGGACATTATCGAATTTTGGCGAAAAAAGCATTGACTTGGTTAGCAAACCACTAACTGAGGCAATTGAACCATCCAACAGTTTTGACCATTTTTTTTTATTTTTTTTCCTATTAGATCAGGTTGACCATTCTATTCGAATAGTCGGGCCCGAAAAAGCTAGGAGGTGACCGATTCCGTTTTTTGCCAAAACCTGATTTTGGCAAAAAAACATTGATTTGGTCAACAAATTGCTGACTCGGGTGGTTGAATCGTCAAGATTCAAAATATCAATATGCATGATATGCTGGTAGGGCCGTTTCGAGCGAATCGATACCTTTTTTTTACTTATTTTTATTTTTTTTCAAAACCAGTTCAGGAGGGCTGGTTTAGGGCTCTTCCAACCCCCTGAACCAGTCAGACCCTCGATACACCTACTATAGGGGTGTATCAGAGAGGTCCTGGAATGATACGTAGCGGCCGATATGAGCCGATATGTGTCGACATTTTGAACCTTGCTCGAACTGTTCAACGGTTTTG